>NC_142929.1:38185887-38188387 GCF_046866305.1 Octopus bimaculoides | reverse complement strand
CTGACTTCATACTTTCACATCTCTCCCTAAAATGTTACTCTTTGCTGACATTATTGACTTCAACCACTCTACCCAAATTCCATTACTCTTATTTCGATCACCCAATCTCCCATCAACATGAAGCTACTGTTACTGTCTCTGTCTCCCTCTCCCTCCTCTACCACCTTATTTGCACTGTCAAACCAATCACAGTCATACCAATTGCTTCATACCATCTTATTTATGAGTTGTTAGTCAACTAGGAAACATAACTGACATTCTGCCATCATTGCTGGCAAGAATAGCAGGATATCAGTTGTAGTCTTTAGTCAAATAATTACTGGCCAATAAACCAGCATGGAACCAATAGTACTAGGATTTTTTGCTTAAATTCCACCAATTATACACCTTTCTGGTACTGAGCATTTTTGTGGTTTGTTCATTCATTCGTACATACATTCATATATACATACATTACATACATAACACACACACACACACACACACACACACACACACACACACACATATATATATATATATAGAGAGAGAGAGAGAGAGAGAGAGAGAGTCTCACTCAATACCACATTACTTCAAGTTTTATGGATGTGCAACATGTCCATCTTATCTGATGTAAAGTGGAATTGAGAGAAAATGTTATTAAACACATGCATACCGGTGCATATCATCATTGTCATTGTCATCATCATCGTCGTTGTCATCATTGTAGTCATCATCATCATCTTTTATTTTACAAGCACCATCACCAAGTGTATAGACAGATAGATAAATAGACATGATAGAGAGATAGATAAATAGATAGATAGATTATTGTGTGTGTGTGTGTGTGTGTGTGTGTGCGCGTGTGTGTGTGTGTGCGTGTGTGTGTGTGTGTATGTAAAAGAGGAAGAGTGAGAGAGTGAGTGTGTGTGCACACACGTTCATATTCTGTTTTCAGCAAACTTTGTATTTACTAAGCTTTGTGAAAGAAGAATAAAGTATGTAATTGCACAATACTCTGGGTTTTGTTTTCTTTTATTAAAAAAGATCAGTCTTTCTTACTTGCCAATAAATATGCATACCAAAATGGGACTTACCCATGCATATGTGTAAGTGCCAATTTTGTGATAGTATCAATTTCAATATTTCAATATTTTTCTTTACAGTTTTTCTTCCAAGTATCTATAATTATACTCACTGTATGTAATACCTTTTATATATATATATATATATATATATATATATATATATATATGTAAGGATTATATCATATACATATGTATGTGTGTGTATGTATATATATATATATATATATATATATATCCTATCCATATATATCATATATAGAGCAATATATATATATATATATATATATATATATATATATATATATATATATTATATATATATGTATGTATGTATATGTATGAAATATAGAAAAGGATTTTTTATTAAAAACAAGAACTCTCAGAGACTTTAGGAAAAAATTGCACAAAAGTTTGCATTGAGAACTGCTTTACACCAATAGGAAATTACAGCATGGAGGAATTTTTGTGAATTGGGGTATACAGTCATTCAACAACAACAACAACAGCAGTAGCAGTATTGGCACCAATGACAACAATAATATATTGACGATACCAGCGAGAACAACAAAAATAATACATAGAAATGATGAATTTGATTAAATACCTGGTAAAATTGTGCACCATAACATAATGACAACAAACTTAGCAGGAAAAAAAAAACAAAACTAAAATAAAACATCCCCCACCTTCAAAGAAATAAAATGAAACATCGAAAAGGCCATATTGCAGACAAACTATTGAACTAAATATAGTAATGGTTTGAATGATTGAAGGTTTGACTGTCTAGATTTGGATATTATTTGCTATTCCAGTTGAAGCTTCATTATATTATCATTTCAAAGATTGAAATACATTAGCTCTACAAATTAAACAATTTGGATGAGGGGCAAGTTCACACTGAAATAGTGTTACTGTATATTTAAATATTTGTCATTTTACACATTCATAAATTTCCCATATGATGGGGTGAAAAATACTTTAATAATGTTCTTTTATTTTTAGGGAAACATTTCATCAAATATACATACATATATATATATATATATATATATATATATATATATATATATAAAACCTTTGACAAAAACATGAAGCCTAAGCTTTAAAGAACGCGAGAATGACAGTTTTGTCAAATTGTTGCTTCATCTTAAGAGGGGAAATAATTTATGAAATACTTTTAAATGATAATGTTTAATTTCATAAACTATATCTGATAGAGAAAAAACAACTGAAAATTTTAAAATGTGTATCTCTGATTCAAAATGAAATAGTAACTTTTTCAGTAAGTCCATACTGTAGTTTCTATCATGTTTTATTTCAATTTGAAGGCAGGTTTGGAAATTAGATTTATCTATATTAATTGATGTTTATTTTTAACTTTAGAAGGGTCTTGATCAAGCTAATAACATTTATCCCTTATTTATTAATCTAAT
>NC_142929.1:38173387-38180887 GCF_046866305.1 Octopus bimaculoides | reverse complement strand
GAGGTCTCAAACTATATTTTCCCTCTATCTCTGTACTTTGTTGAAAACAACTAACAACCTAAAATATTTGGTTATTATCTAGTACATATGTAACATTAATACATAGTATATTTTTCATGAAACAATATTTGACATCATTTGATTGCAATTACACCAAATTATCAACTATTTAATTGTGAGTTAAAGTGGAAGAGAAATAATAAAAAGTTCTGAGCTAGACAAACAATTTAAAAGTAATTTGAGTAGCTTATTTTCTGTGCTTAAATCTTGCTAACATTTCATCTCTTCAGATCAATAAATTTAGTATAAGCAGGTGTAAATGGTTTTAAAAATCTAGTTTATATCTAACTTACCACCTTTTATGTGCTTCCAAATAACCTTTCAGCAGCTTCCATGCTGCAAATCTGGTCAAATGCAGTTTACTGAAGTTAACTACCAACAATAACTATTTTTATATCAACCCAAAGAGTTAACCCCAACATAGATGATTTACATACTAAAAATACAAGCAAAATTTTTTCAATTAAATTGTATCCTCTTAAAAAAGAGGTACATAACATAATGTAATCCTGGATACACTCTACCCAATATAAAATATAGAATAGCTTCTACAAGAATGCCATTGGTCATAAGTCTAAAGAGGTATTTCATGTCTTAGCGACAGATTGGCATTCAGAGTTTAGGTATGTAGCTATTACTTTTATATTAATGATTTTAAAATATTTTCATTTGTAACAGAAAAATAAAAAGCCACTAAGAGAATGGACATGATATTTTGTCAAGCCTGAATAATATTTAGACTCATGTGTGCGGGTTATTATTATTATTCTTCACTTGTGCATACAAATGACACTGTAATTGATATTGATTAAAGTTGAAAATATTTTAAATATTTTATGGATATTTTGCCATTTGACTTCAGATTTAATTTAGGTGGATGCCTTTTAGTCATTTCCATTCTCGTTTAGAGAACTTCAGTGTTTCTTCAGTATATCCAAGAACATTGATAATTATAAATAAAAACTAAAGTCCCTTAACAAAAAGATTTTGTGTTTGCCACCATGAAATATTTGCTACATAGATTTGTCTTCTGCTTGAAGGTGTGATGAAGAAAACATCATGTAATCTTTGAAAGATAAAATTGTTGGAAAACATTTTTTAAACTGGTTGGCAGTGTTATCATTATCATTAAATATATGTATACCTAATTTTAAAACTTTTGAAGGATTTTAAAGATATGTAAAGGGAAAAGAGTTCTTAGCAAATTAAAAAGGTTTTTAATTTTCTTTATTATACTAACTTTAAATTATACAATTACATTTTGAGCCTAATTTACACAAGCATACACATTTGCACATATTTGTGTGCATATGTGTATATTTGTGTGCATTTGTCCACATATGTGTGCGCGTTGTCTACATTTCTGTGTGTCTGATTGGCTATATAACTAATATATAAACATACACACATATATAGATACAAAGATAAAAATATGCATATTCAGGTATATATATGTATAGATATACATATATACAACTGTATGTGTGTGTGTGTGTATACATATATATACACACACACATACATATATGTGTGTGTGTATGTGTGTATTTATATATATATATATATATATATATATATATATATACGTATACACACACACTTATATATATACATATACACACACACATGTATATACATACATATATATATATATATATATATATATATATATATATATATATATATATATATATATATATATACATATATTTGTGTGTGCATATTACAAATGGGCTTTAGTGCCTATTACAAAACAGAAGCTATCTAATGGAAAAAAAAGAAATGAAAATGAATAGGTGCAGAGAAAATATCATATCTACTCACCTTTAAGTACTTGTGAACAAACCTGGCATGCACCTGTCAATGAAAGGTACAGTAAGTACTTCTGCAGGTTTTGGGAACACCAGCCAACAACTGCGAAGGACAGTCACATACAGTGATAATGGATTTGATTTTGTATACCTTTAGACAAGAATTGTTCACTCTGTCTTAGACTATAAACCATTTGTGAATAGATGGTTCCTTTCAAATCCCTCTCTTCGAGAAGAAACTGCAACATCTGTAGTAAAATATCGCTTAAAGCTCTCAGTAGCATTCACGATACAATATAAAAGAAAAAAAACTTTGGCCATCATGTAGCCATACCCCAGTGGCTGGAACCAATAAAAATGTTTAAAACAGAGTCAAAAGATACCCTTCAGTAACCATATTCAGCAAAGTATTCTCTAACAAGCTTCCTTGAAGTAACGAAAGCTATGATAAAGAAAATAGCAATTTAATAAATCATTGTGGTTTTCTTTTAGAAAACAGAATAGTGGTATTTTTTTTATGCTGCATACATTTGACTATCCCTTTGAATATATTACTTATACGCTATTGGTACAGCAGAATGAAAAGAATGGTATTAACAAGTTGTAAGACTCTAAGCATAACAACACCCTGCAATTGATGTTCAAATTGTCTACCTAGTCTCCTTTACATGTCAAGCATCATAACACAGGAATTTAAAAAAAATTAAAATGATACATCTTTAAGCTTGCAATTAAATAGCTAAAGGAAGCTCTAAACCACTTTTCTTGCAATGTAAATTTCACAAAAGAAATGGAAATGTTTTTAGAAGGTGATATCAGGGTAAAAATTAATACTTATAAAAAATAAATGAAATAAGGCAGCCTAAAAATTCAAACAATTAAAATTGAATATTTTAGGTTAACTTAGATAATTTAGTTATCTTACCAATATAGACATCAAAATTTGATTCACTGGTAAGCATAGATATACATACAAGTAGAGTTTCTGAAATTTCTTCAAATTTAGTATCTTCTTCTGAAATTTTATTTGTAATAGTTAAAATTAATAATAATTTCTAATACAGGCAGCAGACCACTTTTTAGAGGGATGATGTAAACAATTGAATTATTACATTACTACTAGTACTTGTGTTATCGGCCTTGTGAGGATGAATTGCAAAGTCAGCTATGGTGGGATTTGAAGTCAGAATGTAAGGAGACAAACTAAAATATTCATTGCATTTTGTCAATCTTCTATCAATTTTGCCAGTCACTGCTCTTAAAATTAAAATTTATAATGGGAGAGTAAAGAAAGGTTGGATTGTTACTATAAAGCAAAGTACACTTAAACCTCTATATTTTGTGGCTTTTTAGAGCATTACCAGATACATGTAAATGAAATATCTCTTGGCTCTAAAAATTAAACCAAGTTCTCCTGTACCTCTTTTTAATAAAATTAATATAATAGATATCCAGGAGATCCAAACATATATTGGGTCATCCTATAAATAATGCAGTTTTTTCAATTGTATGAACTAAAAGTCTGTATCAACTTGCTATAAAAGCAGGTAGTAATTTTAACTTAGTGCAGATTTTGAAGAATGCAGTTCAATTTAACAGTTATTTTTTCAAAGCTATAATGGAAGTGACAAAGGAGTATATTCAGCATATTTTGCTTTATGAGTTCAATAACGGCAACAATGCAATGGAAAGTGCGAAGAATATTAATGCAGTATGTGGGGATCAGACAATAAGCATAAACCAGTGTCAACAGCGGTTCCAGAAATTCCAAGCTGGAAACTACAGCCTAGAAGATGAGCCTGGAAGATCTGTAGAGATCAACGAGGACATTCTGCAAAACCTGGTGGAACAAAATCCCATCGTAACTGTTGTGGAACTAGTAGAGGAGCTTGGATTTGGTCATTCAACCATTCATTGTGCCATCAGAAAATCCAGCAAATTGGGTCAATGGGTTCTTCATAAACTTCCTGAGTCTAATCGCACGTAGAGAGTGAATGCATGCTCTTCTTTGCTGTCACGTCTCACAAATGAACCCTTTTTGGACTGAATAGTGACTGGTGACAAGAAATGGGTTTCTCTATAAAAATGTCAAGCGCCAAAGATAGTGGGTAGGGAAAGGAGAAACACTGGCACCCCAGGCTAAAGAAGGTCTTCACCAACATAAGGTGTTGTTATCTGTTTGGTGGGATATGAAAGGTTTAATCCACTTTAAACTTTTAATCCCAAACCAAACAATAACAAAGGAGATCTACTGCGAACAGCTTGAGCAGCTTTAAAAAGCAACCATCTTTGGTTTCAGGATGAAAGGTGTGCTACATACAGTGAGGATGACATTCCAAGCATGGGAGCAGTTTGAATGGGAAACAATGCCCCACCCACCATATTTGTCGGGCATTGCTCCATCTGATTATCATTTATTCCTCAGTCTTCAAAACCATTTGGATGGAAAAAATATGAATTCTGTAGATGAGATCAGAACAGTACTGGAGGAGTATTTTTCCTCACAGACAAGTGAATTTTAGAAGAGAAGCCTTGCAAGTCTACCAGATAGATGGAAGAGCATTGTGGAAAACGAAGGAAACTATATTTTAGATTAAAAAAGAACTTTATCTTAATTTTGAAAACTAAAAGAAGTATAAAAAAAACACACTATTTATGGCATGACCCAATACATAGTGAAAAATTATACATTTTTCAGAGATACGAGTATAATATACCAAATGTACCAAAGATTTGCATACTACACTGTGTGGAATAATTTGATATTTGAAATTAAATACTCTGTTAATATCATCAGATATTAGATATTAATAAATAATCTTAAATATCTATGACATAATAAACGAATGATTTCACAATGGTATGTTGTGTGACTAATTAAGTTTGAATTGTTGCAAATTCAGATCCAAAGCAAGCATTGGGTTATGTTTTCAAGCTTTAATATTTTCATCAATTAGTCAAAGTATGAATGATCATAAACTTGGCAAAGTCTCTAAGATTGGTGAGATGCAGAAACCTTCAGTAATGGGTTTCTGTAGTAGAAAGTAATGTATAAAGATACAGAATTGACCTCAAACTAGAAAACTTGTTGAAATGCTTGCAGTAGAGAGGACTTCATTAAAGGTCCCCTAAGCCAGGTACTGCTATTAAATTGGGGACAAACAGGCAAAAGTTGATTGGCTTCCAAATAGTTTATGTCAACCTAAATTCCATCAGGAATTGTGCCCAAGGTGTCACACATTGAAATCAAAACCAGAACCATGTGATCTCCACAGTTTTGGAGTAGTTAGAACATAAGCTGGCAAGAGTTAAGTCATTTCAATTCATACTCACAAGTATAAATTATTTTCGAGGGATGTGCAATTTAATAATACATATTCATTGTTATTCTCTCTTTCTAATATACTTATTTATATATTTATTGGTTAGTTTTTACTTGTTTTTTTTCTCCCCCATCCCTAAAACACTACATTCATATTTTTCATATGAAGATAAAACTAGTTTTAAAATGTTTTGAAGCAACAGAAAAAATATATTGTAAACACATACACACACACATGCATACACACACGTACACACACACACACACACACAAACACATGCATGTATGTATATTACTATAATTGATACTTAAGTCAGAATTGTCCTATCATAACATTGCAATGATGGTAATATAAGCCACCACTGCAAGGTCAAGTTATATAGTGTAATAGTTCTACTAACAGTTTTGTATTGCAATAAAACAGGATATATTAGCAAAGATGGCCAAGAAGCTAGACACATTTCACCAATAATATCCATACAAGGTCCTCAAAGTCACCTGATGATACATACATACATACATACATACATACATACATGCGTGCGTGCGTGTGTGCGTACATACGTACGTACATACATACATACATACATACTTACATACATACATACATACATGCATACATATATATATATACAACCTGGTAAAACAGCCATCCTTATGGTACTCAGTGCTTTTAGATACTATTGACAGGGTGATGTACAACAGGAATTAAAGTCCATGAAGACTGATTTTGCCATCATTTTTGGTAGAATGACCATCCTTCTACATCAGTATGAATGATCTATTCAAGATGCATGTTCACATCATATAGAACTAGTAACTGGCAGATGGGCACAAGTACACCATTCTGAGAAGCCACATTTATTGACCAAGGCTCTCACTTTTGTAAACATGGATACAAGAAGCCTGGCAGAGTTCTGAAACCAATATAGCAAAGTCTTTCAAAGAATGCAGCATTACAAATGCACTGGATGGCAATGAAGATGACACCCTTATTGAGGAACGAGATTAAGATGACTGTGGATGACAATGATATTGAAGGTGATCAAGACAATAACACTGACAACGTAGACAATGATGTCGTGCCATCTATCATTGGTACAGACAACAGTGAAGCAGACTTCCTCACTTTTAAAAAATGGTAAATCACCACTATTTGAAACATAAACTGTTAAATTTATGAACAACAGTTGTGCATGTGCATTGAAAATAAATGTCTAAGCTTTAATTGAATTTGGCAAATGGAAAATCTAACCAAGACTGAAAATGATCAATTTGCTAAAATGTGCTTAATGTCATTACTTAACATCATTGCTTGTTATTACAGTATTGTTAAAACTCACATTTGATTAAAACATTTTAAACCACTCCAGCATTTCAATATTTGTTTCCTACAAATGTAATTTCGTGGGACGTAAATTGTGTTGACACTGATAATGACATAGGCAGTATCTATGTATAGTATGAAGTCACACATATCTTAATGTGAATTTCTGTCATGATAAAAATGAAAAAGTAGTATTCTGTTGCTACCAATGTCTATTTTATTTTCTGATTATTTCATATCAAAAATGCACAAACAAAATTTTTATGTATTTAGTTAGACATTGATCGATACAATCTATAATGCAGACAACTTTACTGTGGACCATTGTTTGTAACCATTATGCAACAGGTATCAGCATTATGCAACAGGTATCTTGAATGCATACTTGTGAAATACAATGAATACTTAATATATTATCACTATATAGCAACATATAACAGTAGTACTGTAATTCAAAGTCTTAGTTATAAATCAGTTAGCTTGGGCAATAGGTATGACTTCAGGTCATACAGTTCCTCATTTTTAAACTTAAAAATAAGAAAAAGACTGTGTATTGTACTCAAATTGTGGTTGTGTGTGTGTGTATGTTTAGCTTTCATTTACAAGTAAGTATGACCTGGTAGCTTATTCTATGATTTCCTTAATTATTTTAGGTGCTTATGTAGTTGTGAGTCATCTTTTTGTCTCTCCCACCTTTGATCTAGCAAAACTTGGAAGATGTGACAGTTGAAGGGAGAGAGGCCTGTGTCCACACAACACTGATATTCATGGACTGAAGCAACATGAAATGCTGTGCCTTACTTAAAGACATGAGATGCAACCCAGATGTGGAATTGAATCCACAACCTAGTGATCATGAACCCAACATCCTAACTACTAGGCCACACCCCTTTATATGAATATATTAATTCAAGTATATAGCATTATAGATCTGTTTCAGCTGATCTTACAAATTGGTGTGGTTTATTGTAGTTGTGTCT
>NC_142929.1:38123387-38168387 GCF_046866305.1 Octopus bimaculoides | reverse complement strand
AAATCACAAAACTTTTAACTTACTATATCATAGTGACTGAATAAACAAAATAAGAAGATATGCACAGTTTGAAAAAATATTATTTTAAGAATAAACTATAAATATAATAAATATAAATTTTAAAGTTATTTACAAAATATGTACATATAAATTAATTTGTAGCATTTTATTTCAGATTAGTTTTTGTATCTGGATATATTAGTTTTATGTGCAGTAAATTTGAATATGCAAACAAAATAAGTTTTTGATCATTGCAATAGAACAATTAACTGGATTCAAAGTCAAGGTAAATTTCATATTATGAAGGTTATAACCACTACCAATGATTTATATATACTTACACGACTTGCATGTTTGTTATTGAATTCAACCATTTTAACTGATTTTCTTTGATTCAGAAAACTGGTAATCCAAGAGGTGAAAAATAGTCTAAAATTATCTTCTTAGAATTTGCCAAAATGTAATATATCCAACAAAAGCAAACTGTTTGCGAACTGATCTATGAAGAGACACAAAAACTAGGTTTCTTCATCATCATTCCTAACATAGCCACAGTACCATGAAGTGTGAAACATGGAACACTATCAATGTATTGGTAAAATGATATCAAATTTGTCTTTGTCTACAAAACACTTTAATGTCTTCAAGAAGTTATAGAACGAAATCCTGTTTGTTCGAGAGAGTAATATTCAATTAATATTTCTCACACTTTTTAATATCTTGTTGGTTTACCAGCTGAAACTATGTAGATGTGTTTATCCTTCAACCTCACTTCACTCTACTGCTATGAAAGGTGAGAGTCTAAGTAGATAAAATACATACAGAAGGGGAGTGGAAGAAGGGAATAAGATGGAATGCCAGTCAAAAGAGAGAAATAAGATCTTCATCAGTGTTACTCCTACTGATGACTAAATAGTAGTTAGTTCCTCACCAAACTTAATCAGTAACCTATCTTGCCTGTGTAAGATTTCACAGTTGCTTGTTGTGTAACTTATAAACCAAAATGGCCTACAGAATTAGACATGTTGCTTTCATATAAATTCAGTTTGATGTGGAAATATATAATTGTATATATTTAAGTAATTTTTCTTATGTAACATATTTGTAGTATGTAAAGGAAAAAATTATAAAATCCGAACAAAATTATAAAGTAAAACAATGAACTGTTATAAAACTGCTCTCACTACTGCTGGCACAGTCACTTACTAGCATAATAGTATATTTGTTCTTATGGTATTGTTATACAAAGAGAACAAATACTCCATGTTATCCCCCAAAAAAATTAATGTGGGCAAGAAATTAAAACAACAATTTAGATAATATAAAAGAATAACAACAATGGTATCTAATTTTGATTCAAAGCCACAAATTTGTAGCAAAGGTGTATAAATTCAATTATATCAAACCAAATATACTTCTAGTATTCTTTTTAACAATTGTAGAAGCATTAAAGGCAAAGCCAGGTGCACCAAAATCTAAACTGAAAATGTATAGGCATTTCATTCTAGTATTCTACTATTTCTACCATTTCACTACTCTCACATTTTCTTACAGGGCCAAAAATGTGTAAAAGAATACATTCTCTTCATTCAATCCCAAGTATATTACTTTTACGTAATTTATTGAGCCTGAAAGTAAGGACAGGTGTACTTGATTAAATTGGTCGACTGTGAAAGTATTTGAACTCAGTATATAATGAAATACTACATGTAATTAAATACTGCTGAAAAACATTTTTTCTGGCACTCTATCAATTCTGTCAAATAACATGAAGGGACATAACTAAATAGTGAAAAACATTTAGTTTGGTCCTTCATCAACTCTACCACTTCAGGACTCAAATAATAATAATTATAATAGTTTCTAACTTAATTACAAAGCCAGAAATTCTGATAGCAGAATATAGCCAATTTAGTCAGACATTGTACTTGACATGCACTGTTTTATCAAGCCCCAAAGAAAAGAGGCAAAAGTTGACACCAACAGGATTTGAACTTGGAATATAAGGAATGTAACTAAATACTATTGATTTTGTCATATATCCAAAACTATTTCCATACTATCAACATCAAGTATACTCCTCATTACATGCTATACTAAAAATTAAGATGTTATGTAACAATGCATTTATGAGGTCGAGTCATTGTAAATATATATAGAATATGGGGAATAGAAATTTGTGGAAATTTTTTTTTAATTGAATTGAATGGTAGATTATAAAATGCTTGCTTCAGTGTTTATGTCATTTATACATGTTCCTGTGAAATTTCATAATACTATAATTGGTATGCAAAAAACTAAGTGAAACTATTATGGTAGAACACAATATTCTATTTTTGTCATGTGTATTTGCAATAATTGTTTGTAAGGGGTGGTTATACAGTTTGCTTAAGGAATGTCATAATTTGCTTTCCAGGCCTTTATTAGAATTAGTCTTTATTAGAAGTTGGGTCTTGTTTATGATACATAATAATATATAATAATGAACTTATTGTTTACAGTGCTTAAGTGCACTACATCTCGTCAGAAAAAGTAACCAAAAGTGGATGAACAGTACATAGAATAATGCACAAGAAGTGAATAGTGAAGGAGTTGTTTAAAAAAAAAAGGGGGATATCAGGTGTACTGCTGGCAAATTTTGGGAATCATGAAAGTTTTGAAGGATGGAGTGTCCTGACAGCTAACAGCTGATGCAGGTAGTTTATTCTATGCTTCAGTAATTCAGGGAGTGAAAAAATGTTTCCGAAAGTCATGGGTGTTGTGTTGTTTTTTGATTTTGTAAACATTCCCATGAATGTCAGATATATGGAATTCAAAAAGGTGCCCAGGATTGTTGGAAAGATGGTGGATAATCTTGTGGATGTCTACCAAGTCAGTTGCCAGATATTGGAGCTTCAATGTGTCCATACCCAGTGAAGCAAGATGTTCAGAGTATGGTAGATGCCTGATGGTAGGTCTTTGGTTGCATGTTTCTGAACAGTTTCCAGGAGATTGACATGCTAAGTAATCAATCTAGACTGGTGATGCAAACAGTAAGTGTGGATGTATCATAATCATATACAGCTTTAAATAGATAGATGGAGAGCAACTGACAAAGGTCTTATTGAGTGATGCTAAGACACTTTTAGCCTTCTTGACAATTTTAGAGATGTGGTTTGTCCAGTGCAAATCACTGTTGACAATAATTCCCAGTTCATGTTCACCAGCAGACTTCTCAAGATTGCTGTTGTAGAGGGAGTATGTAAAAGTTAGGTTTTTCCTCCCAAAATGCATGGTGGTGCACTTTCCCAGAGCCAGCTTAAGTTGCCAGTCAATAATCCATTGTTGCCTTATGTCCAGGTCTAGTTGCAGGAAAGGTCTATAACATAGAGGGTCTGTTCTTTTTATCTCAAGGCATGATTTGATGTCATCTGCATATTTCAACACTGTAACATTCTTCACAATGCCTTTTTGTCATTAGTGTGTGTGTGTGTGTGTGTGTGTGTGTGTGTGTGTGTGTGTGTGTGTGTGTGTGTGTGTGTGTGTGTGTGCATGTGTTTCATTTGTTTGTATGAATTTGTGCTTCTCCAAAAATTACTGAGCTACAAGTAGTGACATTACTTGCATTTCTTGTCATCAAATCATCAACTGACTTTCCACCTTTAAAGATATGTGAAATAAGAGATCACTTACTTAAAAACAGATAAGAGTTAGTGACAAGAATGGTATCTGGCTGTAAAATATGGCCTCAATAATATATTCATCTAACTCATGTTAACATAAAAAAAGTGGAAGTAAAAAGGAACAAAATGAAAATAAACTATCATCAAGTAATGCTTGTGCTCATTTTCCTATGAATTTTTCATGTAGCAGGTGTCTCTGATTATTTTTTCTCATTCATTCATATATTTTGTCCTTTCTCATAAGCTAAATTGAAAACAGCATTCACACAAATGCTTTAGTATGATTTTAAATATTGAATAAAAATTCAGATTTAGTTTATAGCTATAAAACACTTTAAATTTTTCTAATCATTATTAGAAAGTCTTAACAAAAATGTATCTTTCTTGTAATAAGTTTTTATTATACCTTTATACAGGCACTTATAAAACTAGTTTCTTTCTCACATATTCCTACTCAAGATCTTCAAATTCTACAGAAAATGTATGTTGCATATTGAATACATTCACCAGCATGCATTAAATCTTAATATTTATATCACTTAAACGCTTTTCTTCATTTCAACTGGGTTTACATTTAGAAAAATCAATAGTAATTGATAACGTATGATAAAGATTAAAAGTTTATTAGATTATGAAGTAGATTGGAAAATTATAAAATTAAATTTTAATATTAATTATTGAGAAAAAAATAATTAATAAAAACCATTGTTCAAGACTTGTTGCAAATATGACAGGAAGAAAGCATTTGGATATCATTAAGAAATTGTGATTATCAAAGTTTTCTCAACAACTAAGCCACATTTAGAAATAGAATGAAGAATAAGGAAGCACTTTACAGAATTGATGAGATTGGTATCTACTATAAACCTGAGTCACCATATGAATTATACCCTGTGCGGCACCAGTAAGTGAAATAAAACCTTATACAATTGAGACTAGACGATATGGCAGAATTGTTAATTCTTCTAGCTAGCTTGCTTATGAGTTATTGGCTCCAAGTCAACTTTGACAGAGTAGGCATATGAACAAAGGGATACTAGCTATGACCAGTCCATATTATTTAAGGGTTTCTAAGACTACATAATCCAATGTGTCCTCTTTTTCATGATGGTAAGGAGTATTAAGGGATGTTTGACTACTATTTCTAGCTCAAGCAACTGCATAGGGGTTCTCTCATTGACTATGAGTTTAATCAATCTGGTAGGCATTAGATTTAATGTTAAGCTGATGCACATATCAAGTGAGAATATTAATTAAAAGTGTATGACTATCAGTATATATAATTATCATCATTCTTTCATTATTAATATCACCAAAATCACTAAAACCAACTTTATAACCAACAAGAATAATACTATCAAAGACAGGATGTAAACATAATTTTTGGATAACTGACAAATGATTAGGGCTTTTATTTCTCCAGGTAAAACAATACCTTTCTGCTTAAAAAGTGCTAAAAAAAACATCATTTTATGTTTGTGACATATCTATAAATTTATGATTAGATATTCATATATGTTCATGCTGAATTTCATCTTAACATAAGCTTACAAGCTTACCACTACTACTCAATAACATTATCAATAACCAACTCCATTAGTTTCCTTTGAATGTCAAAAAATAATAGATTATATTTTTTCTAGACAATTCCATTGTAGTCTTATGTGAAAACATTAACCCTTTAGCATTCACATTCCTTTGCCAAATGTAATGTTTATTTATTCACATTGTTCATGCATTGTCTCATAGCGTTAAGATTTCAATGGTGTGATTGTTTATTTTTAAAATAGCACTGTAAGGTAGGTATGAGAAGCCAGATCTGGCTGAATTGAAGATGAAACAGGTAGAATATTTTGGCCAGATATGGCTGGTTTAGCCCTTTAGCTTTCAGATTATTCTATCAAATGTAACATTTATTTATTCACATTGTTTTGAATTTATCATATGATAAGACTAACATTGTAGGGTAGGTGTGAGAGGCTGGATCTGGCTAATTTGAACATAAAGAGAGCAGAATATTTTGGCCAGATATGGCCAGGTTAAATGCTAAAGAGTTAAACTTCGATACTGCTAACCACCAAATTACTTATCAGTTTCTAACTAATCTGATGTTCTACAACTACTGAGTGTTTTTTTCTTTTTGTTTTGTTTTCTCTTTTTTCTTTATTTTTGCCGGGTTTTTTTTTTCTTCTACTTCTTCTTCACTCCTCTACCTTGTAAAATTCCTTAGAGTGCAATGGCTGAGAGAAATAAGAGCTTGCAACTCATCAGCTGAGACACTGACACCTTATTCACTCAGCCATTGCAATTCCTCACTGTATATAATCTCATTGGCAGTAATTACTAAGAGTAATTAAGAATCATTTTAGGATTTTATTTTAGAGGGAAATTTTTCTCATCAAGGTTTGATGAAATTTGAATTTGTTTTTTTATTTCTTTCCAAATTTTGTTGTTTCTTACACATTGAAATTTTGAAGAAAACAATAGTGAATAAAATAAAAATGAGTTAAACAATTACAAAAATAATCATAAAATAATCAGCAATGGAATAAAAAACAGCGGCTTTGAAAGCATTAACAATATTTGCAAGGTAGGTTCAAGTTATCACTATATCAATATTCGTCTTCAGATGCTTCTATTCATGTACATGTTTTCCTGAGCTGGTACCAATAAAAGTAACAATGTCTCAGTAAAACAGGAAATTTCCAAAATGTAATTTCAGTATCAACTCCAGTAAAATACTAATGATAAATAACATCATACAACAATAACAGCAGTATTAACAATAGCATACTTATTTTATACATATACAAACATAAATACACACACACACTCGTGGTTGCATGGGTAAGAAGCTTACTTCCCAATCATGTGGTTTTGGGTTCAGTCCCACTGAACAACACCTTGGGCAAGTATCTATAGTCCTAGGCTGACCTTGTGAGTAAACTTGGTAGATGGAAACTGAAAGAACCCTATTATATACATATATATATATATTTGCGTTTCTTTGTGTTTGTATTTGTCCCCCACTACAAGCATTTGTTTGTTTCAATCCCTATAATATAAAGATGTAGCTTTTTGTTGGCGTGGTGGTGTGGTAACTGAATTCAACAATCGGGACTTAGGGGAAAAGTTTATTGTTATGGCTTATTATGGCCTTCCTAAGAACTCAGTGAAACTGATGTGGTCCTTCAAAAAAATACTCCATATTTAAAAGTCATTTAAATTTTTTTTTTTTTTTTTGTGTGAATCTGTCTAAAAATTTATTTGTCATACTAGGTAGATCTCTGACACAAGATAAAACATGAATACACTATTTAAGCTTTAAATAGCATTAAAATTACAGAAAGTTTACACCTAGCAACTATATGAAACTTGCTTTCAAACCATGTGGTCCCAGATTCAATCACACAACATAGAATCTTGAGCAAGTGTCTTCTACTATAGCTCCTAAAGCTTTGTGAGTGGATTTGGCTAGTGGAGATCACTTGTTAACCAAACACTGATAATTACATGACTAGTATTACCCAGTGAATGTGCATGGCTCAGTGGTTAGAGTGTCAGGCTTACAATCATGAGGTAGTGAGTTCAGTTCCTGGACTGGGCTGTGTGTTGTGTTCTTGAGCAAGACACTTTGTTTCACATTGCTCCAGTTCACTCACCTGTAGAAATGAGTTGCAGCATCACTGGTGCTGAGCTGTATTAGTCTTTGCCATTTCCTTGGACAACATCGCTGGTGTGGAGATGGGAGGGTGGTTTGCATGAGTGACTGCTGATCTTTCATAAACAACCTTGCCCAGACTTGTGCCTTTGAGGGTAACTTTCTAGGTGCAATCCCTAACATATACATGTGAAATGCTTTTATAGAAAATCATAAAGTCCATCCATTTTCTCTGCCCGCTATTATTGGGAGGGTCTTGCGGGTAGAGACCTCAGGCACCACTTCTATAAGATTCCATCAAAAGCAACCATCATTAGACTTCCTGGCTAGATTCCCGAGCATGACCAACTAAGACCAAGGGTATTATTCAACCACCTTGTTCTTAGTTTACCCCTAGGTCTCATGCCAGATGCCTTGACTTGAAGAATCCATCTTGCAATTCTTTCCTGCAACATTCTAATCCCACATCAGTTTCTCAATTTGCAGGTTACAGTTTATAATCCATCACTAGTGTTGTACTGACTTTTGTACATGGCACTAATCTCCTCATCTTTGTCTTCTTGGCTAGAAATTGTACATCAATGGGAGGCTGGCTAAGTAATATAGAACATATCTAATCATTTTAGCAATGAGCTTCTTCAAAGTTTCTTCAAAGGAAGTTGTGTTTGTTGCCTCAAACTAATAACCTTATTTACAGAAATTTGTCATGTCCTAGACTCAAAAGATACAAACATTTCCAATTAATAACACATTGTGACCAATTTAAGACCCATTCTGAAACATTACTACTTGCAATATTTTTATAAAATAATTGTAACCATTGACAGACATTTATCACCACATTGAACAGTTAAACTAGTTAAAATGGATCTTTTCTAGTATTTATAACAGTCTAAAATTCAGAAAATATCTTAAACTAGCAGGACCCATGGAAATTCAATGGTATTAGTCGGCACATGTGAAAACATTATGTTAGTATATTGAACACAAACAAGGAATTTCAAAAAAATCTTTTGATATCCTGTCACTTAATCAAAACAGTGCTTTTAAATATAATTCAAATGAATTTTGATGGTATTGCTTATTTACCTCTTTGTAATACATCTGACAGACATAGTGTGCTTTATAGTTTAGAGAAATAAAAGATGAATTAAAAGATAAACTTATTCATATATATTGATTAAATGTTTATTATCTTTATTACATATTTAATAAATACAAACTATACTTCATATGATTATGATATGTACATAAAAAAAAAAACATGAGCTTATTCACTGAATTAGATACAAACATTCTACATTACAAATGGGACTGCACAAACTGTGTGACATACATATAGAAACAGAAATACAAAACATGAGCCAATTTAAACTTGTATGAAATAAGCATTGTATGTGATCACAGAAAATACTTTACAAGCTGCATGAACTGAATGTAATATGAATGATATATATATACACAAGATTAATAAAATTCTAGATTTACTCTCTCAATACTTCTTTATACACAATGTTTTTGTAAGAATTTTACCTTCTCATTTGCTTTGCCTGTTGGTTTCAACTACCCTTATTGCCATATTAGATAATTCCCTGGCCCTAGAAAATGCCACATGTAATTGCCCTTGCATTAAGTGAGGGAATTTTAACAATAAAAAATATGTAAACAAACTACACTTCTTGCTCAGTCTAAGTTATTTACCAATCGAGATTATTTTCATTTCTTTTTCATATCATTTCAGTTCAGCAATCTATCTATTTGTCACCCTAATGACAACCTTTGACAAGATAACATGCTCTGTAGTCTCGTGCGTGCTTGAAAGACTGGAAATTTGTTAAGAATTTAGGAAAATAATCTAATGTACAGCTTGTTGTTCACCAGTGCATTATCACTAGAGTGTTGGTCATTTTAGAACTGTTGAACTATTACAGAAAGAGTTTGAAATTTGGAAGGACTCAGGCAATGATCAATATATTGTCTTAGTGTCATGTTTTATGTAACTTCATTCAGTATGCAGGAGAGCAATAAGTAAAAGCTCTGCACTTGGTATTCAGTGCAGGCAACAATATAAAAAAAAAAGTGTGCTAGAACATCTAGAAGATTGACAGAAAACCAGGGATTCAAATGCACAAGATGTATAAGAGTAGTTACTTGTTTAGGTCTGTAATTTCTGGGATTACCTACCCATATGTAATTTTTGGTATTACCTAGTGTAAGAAGTATATGATTATATGGTAGAGAGACTTGACATTGACTGTTGATGATCCACAGAGGCTGGTCAGAAAATTAGTTCAGTATAACATGTTTGTTGGATGAAACATGTATGAAAGACACATCACAAGTAGGTTAAATGAGTAAACAAGCACTAAACACTTAAATTGATGTTTACAGGAGGGCAGCTGCTGGTATGGACATGAGATGCAAATGGATGACACTTGTTGAATGGAAATGTGTCATAAGCTGACAATAGCTTGTATCTAAAGTAAAGGAATATAAAACACATAGCTAGACTACTGGGACTAAAACAACTCCTTACTCTATAGAGCAATAGCTTACTAACTGAACTGAATTAGCATAGCATTAGAAGCCATCAGTAACAATTATAATCTACTATACCTATGTGTAAATGAATAATTTGCCAATGACAAGAGGCACATCATGTTTTGTAATAGATTAAGAAAATAAAATCTGTACAAAAATATCAACCCATAAATGCTGATGTAACATAAATTATTTATGTTCAATAATTGCACTGTATACATTGTTTTCTATATGTCCTAAATGATATTCAATGATATACTGTATGTTGGTAAATAAAATTCTAAACTAACTCCTTTATGTATTCAATTACATATCATAAACATGATTTTTGTTTTTAATTGTCATTTGCTTTTTGTTTTGCAATTTTTAGTCTTGCTCATTTTTTTAATGATAAAAGCTGATTAATAATTAATTTTATTTTATTACATCATTGTGGTTAATGAATAACTAATAAAACAAATTTGAAGAATCTTATAAGAATTCTAAACAAGAATGATTTCCAAAAAGAAAACAATATGAGATGGTGCAGAAGAGTTCCTGGCTTTGGGTAATAGAAAATACAGGAGGATCAGTTAATTATGATTTTATTCAACATATTCCCCTCTCAGATTCACACACTTATTGCAGCAGTCCTTCAGTTTTTCTAAGCCCTGTAAAAGAACTTGGGAGGTTGGACTTCCAACCAGGCCTTTCACAGTACCCTTAAAGCCAGGAACATTTGAGCACCCCTTATAATTTCACCTACCCAGTCCCACATATTCAACTAGAACTATTTTACAATCAAACTAAAGGAACCATGAATCCAACTAGAGTACCTCTATATGGTAGAAATAGGAAACAACTTCCCTTGAGTCACACACTGTTATCTTAAAAATGATTAGATTAGGTCTGCTTGATCAGAGCTGAATAACCTGAAGCTACACAACAATATGACAGTCAAGATAAATATAAATGCATTCATTAAAAAACACAAATCTAATTACTTGACCCTGCTTTACACTGAACAGGCCAATAACCAAAAAGTGCAGAAATTGAATAAGAAATTCTAAACAGACTAATAAAGGAAAGTAACATACAACAATTTCAGTACACTGAAGTATTATTGATAAATAACTACACTTGGTCCAAGTAATATTAAAGTGTTTTGAAGATGTATCTGAGATGAAAGAGAATGGAAGATACATTAACAAATAGAAATGTTAGGTTAAAGAAAAGAATCTAGTTAAAAAAGAATTAATAACAACTAGTAAAATAGTGAAGGTTAATACTACGGTGGTAAAATATAAGGCAAAAAAGAAAAACACATACTGACAAAAAATATTTGGAAAAAAGTCATCAATGCCACAAAAGTTGCAACCATTGCAAACATCATTTATCTACCATTACTATAAGAACAACCATTAATGCTTTTATGTGCAATTTTGTTGACATAAGTTAGATAGGGATTTAGACTTTACAACATTTCTCCATCCACTGATATCCTTTGTTTTTATAGAGCCTAAATCTTTTTGACTTATTTTAAATTGACATTTCTTGATGCTCTTCTTTCTTGTATAATATCTAATATAAAATCCCACTACTTTTCATCCAAGCTCATATCATCCATTCCTCTTAAATGTCAACACCAATCAAGTCAATGTATATATATATATATATATATATATATATATATATATATATACACACACATACATATATGTAAATGTAAGATCCAAGGATCAAGGTGTAGGAAGAAGGTGAGCTTCAAGCAATCTGTAGAAAGTATAAAAAAACAATTTTCAGGAACAATAGTGATTTATTGGGGTGGAAGGTTGTGGATTTGTCATTGTGCCTCCTAACAACAATGTAAACTTCATTTAATCAAGATACCATTGGCCTGAAGAGTAGCCTGCAGTATACACCTCACTTGGATATTTAGCACTTCGAGAAAGAATTAAGAAAAGGAAATTCTGAAAGTGGCAATCATAGCCATGACAATCTAAAAGTGAGAATTATTCAAGAATTACAACAATAAAATAGCAACAACAGATACAGACATCAATATCAGGATAAATGAAATAGTATGTGCATCAGTCACTGTAGTTACAAAGAAAAGTCAGTACTCCATTAGATCTACTGAAATGAGAGAATCAGACCCCAAGCAAGGGACATGGGAAATAAATGTATACAAAGAGATAGAGAACGAGAAAAAAAATCTCCCAATCAGTAGTGAAATCAATAACAAAACAACACAATTGAGAAAAAGGAAGGAGGCAAAAACTAAAGAAATAAAACTTATCCAATAATAATAATAATAATAATAATAATAATAATGATAATGATAATAATAATCCTTTCTGCTATAGGCACAAGGCCTGAAATTTGGGGGTGGGAGATAGTAAATTACATTGACCCCGGTGTTTCACTGGTACTTAATTTATCAACTCCAAAAGGATGAAAGGCAAAGTCAACCTCTGCAGAATTTGAACTCAGAATGTAACAATGGGCAAAATAACACTAAGCATTTCACCTAGCATGCTAACGATTCTGTCAGTTCACCACCTAAAACAATAATAATAATAATAATAATAATAATAATAATAATAATAATAATAATAATAATAAGTGTCTGAAATTTTTTAAAATGCCTGAAATAAGAGGTCTTCCCTAAATTGCAATGAATTCATCAATAAAAAAAAACAATAATTCTTTGAGCAAAACAATTTGCTTTTGACCCAAAATAATTTTATCAAGAACTTAGTAAATATAAAACGGAAACTGATGCAGTACAAACAGCAAGAAGAATAGAAGAATTTCGGGGAGAAGTATGAGCAACAAAAGAATTACAAAAGAATAACACAACATCAAAACAATTTACAGAAGCTACCTTGCTACTGAAAAAAAAAACAAAAAAAACTGAAGGCACTTGCTTAGATTCCAAACTTATAGTTAGAATATTTAACATGGACACATAAGGTACAGAGATGTTTAACTAGATCTGACAGAGCTGAAAAAAACCATCCAACTGGCTCATTGATGAGAAAAACTATCTTAATCCTCAAAACTAAAGAAACCAGCTCTTAAAAAACTGTAAACCCATAACTGCCTTCATACACACTACAATGCCTTAACTACATTAAACATTTGGAAAAAAAATAACCCGTTTCCAATAAATTGGAAGAAATCCTGCAAAAGCCTCATATGGCTGTAAAGATCAATTACTGATCAACAAAGCCCTAACCAAAGAATGCAGAAAGAAAAAAGAAGGGTCTGAACACAGCATGCCAGAAGGCTCTTGACAGCGTTCCCTACATGTGGATCCCAGAACTACTATGATTAATGTAGTACTAATAATAAGAAGATACATGAAACATGCCATGAGTAAATAGAAAACAATTTTACAGATACAAACAAAAGAGGAATTATAAAAATTAAACCACTTGAGCTTTGCTTTGCTTGACTCAAGACTCTAAGCTTTACTTGACTCAGAACTCTGCTGCTTCATCAAAGAAATGCACTGTTGGAAAATGTTCCTGATAAAAGGCAGCAACACCAGTTTACTATTCAAGAATCTCTGCATCAGCACATGTATGTGCATCAGCATTCACAACATACTGAGCCCACCACACCAAGGCTGTTGAAACAGATAACATGCTTGAAGCAAAAATGGTTAGGCAGCAATACACAATGCAGACAATGTACATGTTCTCCATTACTGTCCAGTCTTTCAGGAATAATTTCTTATCATCTCATCTCTAATGAAACTGGCAATCGTGCTCATATCCATTTGGAGATCTTGTCTGAAACAGATCCAGGTACCTTAACTAGTCTGTCAGTTCAGTGCCCCAAGATGCTGGCCACCATGAACTTGCCTTTCCAAACATCAAGTTGCAAATCTATTGACTTGTTAAGGTTAAATTTTGCTCCCGTTATCATTGTTTTCCTACCTCAACCTTTGTGGTGGCTGACTCCATTGCAATGACATCATCTGGCTATGCTTCCCAGTTGACGTTGGGCTATGTGCATTTATACAACACACTTTTGGGTAATGCCACGTTTGTAGGAAGAAAAGAAGTGAGAGATCACTTACCTTAGTTGAGGAGAAGAATGAGTAATCTGGTCTTCTGAACAGGGAGGGGGTTCTTTGAAAGCCTCTCCAAAATGTTCGTACCCACTCTCACCTAGAAAATTACCTGAAAATTGTTTCTCAAGATCCCTGTAGGATTTTTGACAAGCTTCTAAAAGCATGTTGTTTCTTATTACATTACCTTTAATAATGCCATTACTCAGCAGGTTGTTATCATTATCACTTCTCTTCCCACAAGTGTCAATAACAGTGGGGCTAATGGGGAAGAGGGGGTCACATTGATGACTCAGAGAAGGGCAAGTCTACCTCGGTGAAAATAGCAAAGAAGTGACTCTCAGTGGGACCTTCTTCTCACCACTTACAATACCTCCAACTTCAATCCCTGTTGACTGGCTATCAAGAATGATGATTCTTGAATGTTTATACTAACTTTTTTCATGAAATAAAATTTGCTTTTAAAGGTATACCCTCCCCCACTAATAGGATAAGAAACAAAGGAACCAACAAGTCATCAGTAGTTATGGTTGGTTCTGTATTAAAAGAGGTAACACAAAAACTAGGAAAACAACTTTGCGCTAAGGCAAAACAGATTGGCATACATTCTAGAAACAACAATCATGATTTAAGCACAAAGCTGCCAATTTTAAGGGGACTAAGCTTATTGATTCCAGTGATCTCAGTACTTCACCATTTTATCAACCCTGAAAGGATGAAAAGCAAAGTTAACCTCATCAGGCATAGGATCACTTATCCGAGAGGAGGGATCAGTTGGTTAAATTTACCCCAATACTTGAATGCTACATTATTTTATTGGTTCCACAAAGATAAATTGTAACATTAGCCTCTTACTTTCACAAGAAGGAAAAGTGCATGTACTCCATTCTGGTAAGATGCTTCCTGGGACAAGGTGCAACAGTTAGATGGCAGTACTAGCAACCTCTGCTCAGCCTTTCAGGAACAGCTTCCACTTAGTCCATTCTGCATAAGTTTGGCCTCTCTACTTTCAAACCACCTCCCAGTTTTATCTACCAGGAGATCTGGATTTAAGCAAACTTAAACCACTTTAACAGGACTCTCAATCCAGTACAAGTAACTGCCATCTTACAAAAATTTGTCTCTTCAAATGCCATGTTGTGTCCTACTGATATATTTAGGTTAAATCATTCCCCAGTTACTGCCTAGTACTCCTCCAGTATATTATTGATCACCTCAATTGTCGATGTAGCCACCACATCACATTGATGTCATTCGCAAATACTGTGTCTCAGTTCAAAGAGACACTGAATACTTCAATGTAAGTAGAAAAACAAGGATATTTTTTCAATGAAAAATCCTTAGTCCTTAAAGCTTAACCTTATTATATTGCCTACATTTTAACCCTTACACTCTTATCATGTATTGCCATCACTATTTCTTGAGCTGATATTGATTTTCATTTGTGTCCTTACTCCATCATCAACATTTCTATCATTTTCATTTTCTGTATTTAACCCTTTAGCATTCATATTAGTCTGTCAAATGTAATGCTTATTTATTCATATTGTTTTGAATTAATCAGGCATTAATTTATAGCTTCAAGATTTTGAAGAAGAGATTGTTTATTTTTAGAATGACATTGTAGAGTAGATGTGAGAGACTGGATCTAGCCAGTTTGAACATAAAACAGGTAGAATATTTGAGCCTGATACAGCCAGTTTAAGTGGTAAAGAGTTAACTAAACATCACCAACATATTGATAATTTAAAGCATCCATATATCATTTTCTCAAACAGGCAAAGATTTGTTCCAAAACTACTCAATGTTCATGCAATGTTTATATCTCTAACTTTCCATAACTAAACATCATTCATATACAGCTTAGATATATGTGAAACTTACAACAACTCCATGAAAAGAGAGCTTGAAAATATATTTCAATGCAGTCAATCCAATTTTATCTCCTTCAACAGCACAAGGACACAATGACTATACTTATTTAGAAAACAATATTGAACCCCCATCAACCATAAACAACACACAACTAAAATGATGGAACTTGCTATAAATGCAAGGCCTCAGCATCACTAAAAATTTCTCCTGTTGATTGTATTGATTGTACATTCACAAAATAAGAATGGTTGCATCTTTAAGACTAGCTTTTCCTTTTCAGTGCCAAAAAATACTTCATTCCCCCATTTTCTTATCAAATATTAAACTTCTACAAAGTCCAAATGAGACTCACAGCAAAGAACTGCTCCGACATTTGGGACAGTGTTACTTCTTCATATACAATCCTCCTGAACCGCTTTAAAAAACAAAGGCCACCCAACAGATTGGCATGAAGTCAGTCACCAACATATGTCAACTGCTGACTTACAGATATGTTGTCTCTTCCCTCTGATCTTTCTACTGTTACAGTGGCTTCTCCTCCTTGAAACTGGCTGATTTCATTTCACATCTACCCAAGTACTCAATTCACTTGTTTCTTGTACCATCACTCATATTGAACCCTACAGGTTCTGTACTAACCACTATTTCTATCCCTTCTTCCTCAGAAAATAATCCCTCTGGAATTCTGTTCTTTCCCATTGTTCTTTGGAGCCATCAACTTGCAAGTATCCAAGATACTGTATCACTCTCACTAGTTTCAGAGGGTCTAGAAAGGTAAAGGGAATAGCCCTTCCTTTAGACAAAACCAATAAAAATTAAAAGAAAGTTCAATCCAGTCACATCTGTAAACAATTGGCCTTTACACTTTTATATCTCTTTATTTTTATTCATTTATTTATTTTCATTTTATAAGAGAATAGACACACTATTCAATTTCAACATAAATCTAATGAAATATTCACCACAATATGAAAGGATTTATGATTCCTTGGATGTGAAGAATTTCTATCATGGAAAAACATGTTTACAGCTGATATGCTCGGAGAGAAGCACCAAAGTATATCTGCATTTACAAAGTAGCTTAGCTATATACTGACTTCTCGGGTTAAAAGGATTACAATGAACTCTGGTTTGAATTAACACAGAAACTTACAAGTTTCACAATGTAGGGCAAATTTTTCCAAACTAATTCAGTGGATCAAGAGTAAGTTGTCTAAGCAATGGCCAGTGAAATCAATTCCACAGCATAGATTGATTGCTATAAGGTGGATAATGTCCTATGTATTATACAGTCCTGGTCAAAAATAAATTTATATGTTTATTCATCCACAATTTTATAAAACATGCTTTTCTTATTCTCATATTCTTAAAATGAGAAAATTAACAATAATGATTTCACCAGTCAGATATTTTTTTCCCTTAAGTCTATCACCTCTGTCCATACTAAATAATAGAATTTTCACAGCTATTTCCACTATAGACTCCAAGCTAAAATCTTTCACCTTTGCTATAGATGTCAATTTGCACTATTTGCTGAATCTGTCATGGAAATGCTTCAGAAACATCCTCTGGCAAAGTTGTCTAGGTAGACTTTTTATATGTTTAGCTCCACCAAATAATTTAGTAATATGCATTTTTAAATTTAAAGAGCTAAAGATAGTGCTTACATTTCCAATTAAATTTTTAACACCTTCAAATAACATTTCACAATGAGTATAAGTGTAAAGATAATCATGTTTTATGTCTCTGAAAGAGATGAACAGTAGGGAGAGTGCATTTTCCTGAAGTTGAGGGCAATCAAGATTTATGGGAAGCAAGGTACTTTACCTTGACAAAATATCATTGTCAGTTAATTGAAATCATATCTTCCTAATTTTTCAGAGACATTAACTTGCTTGAACTGTATTGTATGCCTGCCAGCTTATTTTGATTATTCTTTCGTCTGCTCACTACCTCATCTTTTGACAAGTCTGTCAAGTTCTAAGTAGGCACCACAAGTGCTATAGTGTTATATTCAATGGCAATACTATGAAATTGTCAAACAATTTATAGGTCTGCAGTGATAAATTCAACTTCTCCCATGAGAAAAGTTTATTATGGTAAAATAGCAATTCATTCAATGATAGATTTAGTTCTGTCCCACTAGACACTACAGAAACCACAGGTAAGCAGCAGCTCTATGGAACCTTGTAATACAGAAAAAGATTTCTTTCAGTTTTTGATGAGATATAGCTTTTGACAATGAACAACAATTCAACCATGTCCATCACAAACATATGATAAAGGTAACAGCCAATATGTTACATATCTACTAGCCTAGTTAATACTCTGTAGAATATAATCTAGTGAAGCAGTAAACAGTTTCAGTTTAAACTGTATGTGCTGATGATAGACCTTTATTCTATTTCTGTTTAAATGCTACCACAAAATCACAAGTAATTACTTAGGAGACAAAACATGTAGTAAGAACTTGTGTCTGCTTAATTACTCTTAATTTAAGGAAATTCCAGACAAAATTTTAATCCTTTCTTGCTTTTTGCTGAAGAGACAATGGTTCAACTACCATTAATAAAGTCACATAGTGATCATCTCATATACTAATACGCTCAAGTTGAGACATTTTTAGAGACATCTGGATAGTGAACAAATATATTTCATTTCTTGCTTTTTTTTCCTTTTAGTATGCTCAAGCTGCAAACTGGTTCAACTATAGATTGAAAAGAATGAGTACTACTTTAAATGCTACCTTTTACCATCTGGCCTTCATAATCAATTAAATGCTTATACGTTTTCTAAGGAGTGCTAGTAGGATCTGTACACAATGAATTGTGTTTATACAAAAACAGAAACAAAAAATTTTCCCATCAAAATGAAAGCAATTCCAGTAGTTAAGGGATAATCAATAGAGGTAATGATTTGAAGATTTCGTGGTCACATAAGTATATAACCCATGTATAAATACAAAAGAAGAATAATTAACATGATTAAAATCAAAAGAGATGTGGACAAATGTGTTTCTCTGCAAAATCTTTGTATTTATGTAATCCTCAAATAAGAATCTAAATAAAGTTTACTTAACGTAATATCTCATTTGTTATTAGAAAATTCTGAGAAATTCATCTGCAAAACCTACAGTTTCTAGAAAGTACCATAGGGATTTATATTGGTAAATTATGGATAATTCCCTAAAAATATGGTACTGACAAGACAAATCATGAAAATTCTGTAGATGGTAGAAGTAAATGCAAAAATATTGGTGGGTTCAGATCAACTCTGCTTCTAACTAATCAAACAAGATATTTTGTCATTACACAACTCCAAGATGTTTAGATATTCAAGTTGCTAAAAAAATAAGGCTATAAAGTAAAATATCTTCATTAGAACTACTGTATTCTAAGAATACTGTGGCAAATGAAAAACATTTCTTGTATAAGAATTTTATTTTCTGATCCTACAATTGACACAAACATGTATGAGTGAAATCACCTCCTGCTCAAATTCAATCACTAAAACAGAAGACAGCATCTACTTCTAGTTACTTTCAGAGATGCGCTTAGTGCCAAATCTTAGAAACAAAATGTTCACTTTATTCCAAACTTACCTCATTATTAACAGCAACATATTTTTAAAATCTATGAAGGTTCTATTTCCTTCGATTAATAGAGATCAAACATTTTTCATTTGTGACAAAATGGGTATTACACAACTTTTAAATGCTTTAAAGATATTTCATTTGCATAATCTCAATTAACTCCAAAGATCTGTCAAATAAAATTTGCTGCTGTTTTATGCAAAAGTGATCAGCTTTGCAATATCCAGCCACTTTGCAAAGATTGATATCATAACAAGAATTTCAAGAGATAAGTACAAATCCATACAGTACAAAGACATAGTGATAAACATGAATTAGCATGAAAACCACAAATGCCATCATCATCATCATCAACAACAGTATTTTAATGCCCATTTACCATGCTTCCATGATTTGGAGAGTCCATAGTATGCATATCAACATTATTCTTGATCCAGTGTCTCTTTTTGTGAGGCCTAATATTAACAGATATCTCATTATTTCATCTCATGTCTTCTTTGGTATTCCTCTGCAAATGATATATTCCACTGTTAGCACACATCACTTTTTCAGCTATTGCTATCGATTTACATTACTTATCCATGCTACCACAGTCACCTCCCCTGCACACATTGGCTAAAGCATCTAATGCCAGCCACTTTCTCAGTTCACTTGTACTTTACCTTTCATGCAAGTTTATGTTAAACATCCAACAGATCACATTCAGTTCATTCCCCTCTCTAGTCTTTGTTGATCTTATTCATTCATTACCCATTTCTCACTATCATGCAGGTCTCAGTTTATACACATGCTTGAAACAGTATAGCATGCTTTTTGATAGTTGTTTGGATGACAACAGAGATAACAACTTATGGAACTTGTTTCACCTACTTATTATCCTAGATACTATATATTTTCATCCCAATTACTTCCTGTACTAAGATAGAAGTAGCTTATACTACTAAGCATTTCATAGATACTTCTAGAAATAACTATTCCTAAATATCTCTTGTATTTGAAATCTTTGTTACCTGTCAGTCTGTCAGAAATCCTACCAAATTTTTGCTTACACTGAGTACATAGTGTTAAGCAAAACAATTTTTCAAACAGTAGTGGAATTTCAAACTTTCTCTTACTAATTAATTATTCAGTCTTTGCCTTAGGTCTTTTGACATAAAAACCAACCTTCCTAATTTGAAAATTTTTCTGAAATTTCAATGAGAAGTGTGCTATCAATACATTGAAACTCTTAGTAATTTATAATAGCTGAACTCATGCAATTACCACAAGAACTACAAAAAGAAAGTGTACTAAGAATAGAACCCAAATGAATGCTTATATGTTTAAAATTTTTTCTTGGATTTACTGGCAAGCTTGACCTTTCATACAATACATTTAAGACCTTAAATCATCTTCATGAATAATTCTTCAACAATAAAAAAAAAAATGGCACCCAGCAATCAGTATCTAAAGATTGCTGAAAATCACTGAGTATAGGGTAAATTCATTTTGCTACAAAAAACAAAAAAAATGTACCCTAGTGTGGGTAAATAGGCTAAACCTTAGTTTAGGTTTTAGAATGAGTAAAGGTGAGAAACTTTTAGCTAAACTACATCTTTTACTCCATAAATGTATAGGGTATGATTAATTTTATGTATCTATTTATCTCTGAAGTATGTTTTTATGACTCTATTTCTTAAAATTTCAAAATGAAGGCGTTTAAGTTGAAAGCTTGACATTTACTTTTCACTATCCGTCACTTTACTATTGTTGTCAGATAAACAATAATAATGAATAATGTAGACTGTGTACTAAATCTTAATTGGAGAATAGTTGGTTAGATAATGTTTCCCAACCCATAAACTGTGATTCTTCTTATTTAAGCAGTTCTAATGTCTGTAGTAACAATCAGATAGTTGACAAGCAAGACAGAAATAGTCATTACATAACAGTCACATAGTGATCACAAATATTTATCCTAGGATAAGAATTACAAGGGAAGAAGAGAGTGAGAGATAGAATAAGAAAATGAGAAAAATGATAGGGAAAGAAAGAGTAAGAAAGAAATGAAGTGAGAGAGAATGAGAAAAAGAGAAGAATGAAGGTAATGTAATCATAAAAGAAGATTTAGGGACACTTGATAAATTCCAAATGTTTTGAGCGAGTCTAGGATTGTGTGTGATAATAATGGTATCAGCAAGAGAAGTTTGTCAGAAAATACATTCCTTTCTCTCCATCTCCACTCACTTCTCTTTTCTCAGTAACACTTCATATTTCCTCTCTTTTCCTGAAAAGTAGGTGCAGTATGAAACTTTAAACAATTACATGCGAGTAGTACCTCAAAACGTGAAGATCTGCTTTCAGGTCAGACATAAAGTATCTCAATAACTTATACATTATGTACCTCCCCAACTTTCCATTGCCATATAAACAATGAATCTACATAATTTAGTGCCCAAAATTCCAAACAATAACTTTGCAGTTATTGATCAGATGCTGTTCATATGGACATTGATGTTATTGATGTTGTTGTATGTTTAGCTTTAAATCTGCATAGAAGTAATGTTACTTGAAATGGAGGAAAAAAAAAAAAGAAAACATCTATCAACAGAATTGTTGCTGTTATTATTTTTATTGCTATTGTAGTTGTTTTGTTTTTTGTTTTAGTATTTGGTTATGTTTATGGTAGTGATGATTATTTTAGTAACTGTAATAATGGTGCTGAAAACTAGCTGAGTATGGTGAAAATGATAATATGGCAAAGAGTTATTGTAGTGTTAGCATTAGAAAAGTTGATGATGATGCTGGAGAAGGAGGTTCATGGCAGTTGTTAAAATCACACAATTCTATTGACTAATGTATGCTTCATAGTTTTAATGCTCCCACTTCTATAGTGTGTTTTAATTTTTATGCTGTGCCAACCTGCATTTGGGAATGTGCCAGAATTGGTTACAAGAGCCACAGCAGAAACATTGGTGTTCAGTTGACAAGATAAACTGATGTAGCATCTTTATTTTTTTCATATATTTAGAACTAATCCAAATATTTCCTAAAACTAATATGAATAAGGAAAGCAAACATTAAACATATAATAATATCTACCAGATTTTCATCCTCTTGGACACAGAATTGACATGTGAACCTAAACATTTTACTGTTTGGTAGTGAACCAAGATTTCCAAACACTGGTATTTGGCATTTTAACAACTAGGCTATTATGAACCCCTTTTTTAAGAACAGTTTACCCCAGTTTCTTCTCACATATCAATAATGAATATAAATATTTGAAAAGAGAGGAATAAATAACAACAATGTCAACAACTATGGTAGATTCAATGATATGGCAATAAAAATGAAAATAACAACAATAAAGATTATCAAGTTAATAATAATTATGATTCCATATGTAGATACAATGTCTTAAATTTATAGATGAGAGAAAATAGAGCTTGCAATGATCATTGCTTTTCCCAAAACTATAAAAATATAGGAAGTAGTTTTATTTGAGAATGAAAACTAGATCACCAATTCAAGAACTTACAGCCTAAAAACATGACATAAAGAACTAACCATCTTGCCTATATGATACAATGTCCATTATTTCAACAATGCCTATAATGATAACATAATGACAATGGTAACAGCTGTAATAATAACTATTATTATATTTCAAGGATAACAATCATATAAGACCAAAATATCAATAATGATAAACATAAGAATTAGGATAATAACAACAGCAATGTTTTTTTGTTTTTTTTTCACATTGGCATAAGGGGTCAGGTCATATGAGTAATACTTATTTAGGGATTGTTAAAGTGATGAAATGAAGAGGAAATAATCCAAATGCAGCAAAGCATTTAGTCCAGAATTCTACCAATTCTGTCACTCCACCAAAAATAACCAAAAAAATATTTGTAATAATCTTGTAATAATAATAATAATAATAATAATAATAATAATAATAATAATAATAATAATAATAATAATGATAATAAGTACAAAGCCTATGATTTGCAATGAAGGAGGAAATGAAAAATTTAATGATCATCCTTTTTCAAATAAAATCAAATGATTCCAGTTACAAATTGAAATTGATATGTGTGCATGTTTCACCAGGAGCCTACTTATACATGGCAGACCTTGCTAATATTTACAACAATAATAATTTCTTAAGTGATCATATATTTGCAAGTGATGAATATAATTGAATCAACCCTAGTATATGATTGGCATATATTTTCTCAACTCCAGAAAGAAGAAAGATTGTGGTTTGAACTTAGCACAAAGAAGGGTGCAACTAAATACTTTTAATCATTAAATTATTCCCATCATTCTACTATTTGTATAATAATTCTTTCTACTGGAAGTTCAAGGCCTCAAATTTGGGGGAAGGGATTAGGTAGATTACTCTTTTACTTGTTTCAGTCATTTGACTGTGGCCATGCTGGAGCACCACCTTAAGTCGAGCAAATTGACCCCAGGACTTATTCTTTGTAAGCCTAGCACTTATTCTATCAGTCTCTTTTGCCGAACTGCTAAGTTACGGGGACATAAACACACCAGCATCGGTTGTCAAGCGATGTTGGGGGGGGGGGGGGACAAACACAGACACACAAACATATATACACACATACACACATATATATATATATATATATATATATATACACATATATACGATGGGCTTCTTTCAGTTTCCGTCTACCAAATCCACTCACAAGGCTTTGGTCAGCCTGAGGCTATAGTAGAAGACACTTGCCCAAGGTGCTACACAGTGGGACTGAACCCGGAACCATGTGGTTCGTAAGCAAGCTACTTACCACACAGCCACTCCTACGCCTAGAAGTGGCTGTGTGGTAAATAGCTTACATCAACCCCAGCATGTAACTGGTACTTATTTAATCGACTCTGAAAGGATGAAAGGCAAAATACCTTTTACTGTCATCTTAACATCAAACTATCATCTTATAATCAAATTACTTTTAGAACAAACTTCTTATTTACTTATGTCTTGACAAACATTTTCTAGAACAATACTCTGTGAAAAACCAAATATATGACATCCTAGTCATAACACCAACTTGAACTTCTAACTTGTTGTCTCTTGAGGTCTCTGAATGGGACTTCAAGTTAACTTGCACAGGAGGAGAGTAATTGTTATCCCAGGAGTTGTAGGGACACTTGGAGCACTAACAACCAAGTTAGAGAAATATGTCAGAGAAATTGGAACTGATATGAGGGCAGAGCAGACCCAAAAAACTGCTCCACTGGGGATAGCTAGGTTTTTGAGATTGGTGCTCGGGTGTTGAATGTCTTCCACAATAAGTTAACACCCAAGTCCCAAAGCTTATAATTTGCAGAAAGAGACCCTGTGAGATCTCTAACAAGATGGTTACTGTCCACTCTCGCAGAATCAACCAGAGCAAGTGAAACTGAGAGCTTTGAGAAGTAAAATAACAGTAACAACAACAACAATAATAATAATGGTTTTCAAATTTTAGCACAGAACTAGAAATTATTGAGGGGAGAGAAAGGTTGCTTACATCAACCCCAATACTTAAAAGGTACTTTATTTTTTCAGCCCTGAAAGGATGAAAGGCAAAGTTGACCTCAGTGGAATTTGAGCCCAGAACATAAAGATGGATGAGATGCCACTAAACATTTTGCCTGTCATGCTAAAGACTCTGCCAGCTCAATACCTTCAGGCTGCTCTCACAGAATCAACCAGAGTGAATAAGATTGAGCACTTGGAGAAGTAGAACAATAATAATAATAATAATAATAATAATAATAATTCTTTCTAATTTTGGCACAAAGCCAGCAATTTTTTTAGAGGAAGGGGCAAGACAATTACATTGACCCCAGTGCTCAAGTGGTACTTTTATTTTATCAGCAGTATTTGAACTCAGAATGTAAAGAGACAGAAGAAATGCTACTAAGCATTTTGCTTGGTCTAGTATCAATTCTACCAGCATGCTGCCTTAATAATAATAATAATAATCCTTTCTACTAAAGGCACAAGGACTGAAATTTTTGGGGAAGGAGACTAGTCAATTACATTGACCCTAGTGTTTCACTGGTACTTAGTTTATGGACCCCGAAAGGATGAAAGGCAAAGTTGACCTTGGCAGAATTTGAACTCAGAACATAAAGACAGACGAAATGCCACTGAGCATTTTGCCTGGCGCACTAATGATTCTGCCAGTTCGCCACCCTAATAATAATAATAATAATAATAATAATAATAATAATAATAATAATAATAATAATAACAATAACAACAATAATAATTGATATCATAAGAATTTATAAACTTTTGAGAGAGAGTGAAATAATTTTTTTTTTTTTGGAGTATTGGCTCTTGAGGCACTTCACATAAGGCTATAAATAATAGCATGTAGATATTGGATTGAAAAACCCCTTTTGGACAGGAAAAGTGAAAGACTGCCACTCGGACTTGAACCCACATTGCTTGCAGACATGACAGCCTTTGACATTTTCTATCCAAAAGGGGATTTTCAGTCCGATATTTATAGGCTATTATTTATAGCTCTATATGAAGTGCTTTGAGAGCAGATATTCCAAAATGGAATAACAATAATAATAATAATAATAATAATAATAATAATAATAATAATAATAATAATAATAATAATAATAATAGAAATGATAATAATAATAATAATTGTTTCAAATTTTGGCACAAGGCCATTAAGTCCAGGGAAGGAATTAAGTCGATTACATTAATCGCAGTGCTCAACTGGTACTTAATTTATCAACCCTGAAAGGACGAAAGGCAAAGTTGACCTCAGCAAAATTGGAACTCAGAACATAAAGACGGACAAAAAACTGCAAAGCATTTTGCCCGGCATGCTAATGATTCTACCAGCTGGTTTCTAATTGAAGTGCAAGGCGAACAATTTTCGAGAGAGGAGGATTAGTCTATTAGTAATAATGATAGAAAAAACATGTTCATTTGGACCCTAAATATCATTTCACAACTTTATGCGTTTCTTTTTTCTCTTACAAATCTTTACAAGAATGATTTTTCTTCAACGATACAATTGTAACTAATATATGTAACAAGACAGCTTAGATAAATAAGTAAATAAATAAAATCAATTAACAAATATTGCTTTTTCTAATGTAATTATTATTATTATTATCAATACTATTATTTGGTAATAACAAAATGAAATTTAAAATTTAATCATTTAAACTGCATTTACCAAATAAGCTGAAAAATAACTATCCCTATCATCATCATCATCATCATCGTTTAACGTCCGCTTTCCATGCTAGCATGGGTTGGACGATTTGACTGAGGACTGGTGAAACCGGATGGCAACACCAGGCTCCAGTCTGATTTGGCAGAGTTTCTACAGCTGGATGCCCTTCCTAACGCCAACCACTCAGAGAGTGTAGTGGGTGCTTTTACGTGTCACCCGCACGAAAACGGCCACGCTCGAAATGGTGTCTTTTATGTGCCACCCGCACAAGCCAGTCCAGGGGCACTGGCAACGATCTCGCTCGAAAATCCTACAGGAGCCAGTCAGGCGGTACTGGCAACGGCCACGCTCAAAATGGTGCATCTCATGTGCCACCCGCACAAGAACCAGTCCAGGGGCACTGGCAACGATCTTACTTGGCTTGCCGGGTCTTCTCACGCACAGCCCATTTCCAAAGGTCTCGGTCCGTAGTCATCGCCTCGGTGAGGCCCAATGTACGAAGGTCTTGCCTCACCACCTCAGCCCAGGTCTTCCTGGGCCTACCTCTTCCACGGGTTCCCTCAACTGTTAGGGTGTGGCACTTTTTCACGCAGCTATCCTCCTCCATTCTCACCACATGTCCATACCAGCGCAATCGTCTCTCTTGCACGCCACAACTGATGCTTCTAATGTTCAGCTTTTCTCTCAAGATACTTACACTCTGACGGGTATTCACATTGACATTACACATCCAACGGAGCATACTGGCTTCATTCCTTGCGAGCTTACGTATGTCCTCAGCAGTTACAGCCCATGTTTCACTGCCATGTAGCATGGTTGTTCGTACGCATGCGTCATACAGTCTGCCTTTTACTCTGAGTGAGAGTCCCTTTGTCGCCAGCAGGGGTAAGAGCTCTCTAAACTTTGCCCAGGCTATTCTTATTCTAGCAGCTACACTTTCAGCGCACCCACCCCCACTACTAACTTGGTCGCCCAGATAGCGGAAGCTATCGACTACCTCTAGTTTTTCACCCTGGAATGAGATAGAAGTTGTTTCCTGTTTGTTTGCAGTCTTTATTGCACCTGAACATCTGCCACAAACAAAAACTAACTTGCTAGTTAACCTGCCTTTGATGTTGCTGCACCTCTTATGTGTCCATAGCTTGCACCGGGTACATCTTATAGAGTTACTACCTACTCCTTTTCTACATACTGAGCAGGGCCATCTACCTGAAGGGGTTTGTGTTTTATCTACCTTCCTACTTATTAGGATTTTGGTTTTAGCTAGGTTGACTCTAAGGCCCTTCAATTCTAGACCTTGCTTCCACACCTGAAACTTCTCCTCTAGTTCTGATAGTGACTCCGCAATTAGGGCAAGGTCATCAGCATAGAGGAGCTCCCAGGGGCAACCTGTCTTGAACTCCTCTGTGATTGCCTGGAGGACTATGGTAAATAATAGGGGGCTGAGGACGGAACCTTGGTGGACCCCTACCTCTACCCGGAATTCATTGCTGTACTCATTTCCAACCCTCACCTTACTGGCCGCATCTCTGTACATGGCTCGCACAGCTCTCACTAGCCATTCTTCTATCCCAAGTTTCCTCATTGACCACCAGATAAGGGATCGGGGGACCCTGTCAAAGGCTTTCTCCATGTCAACGAAAGCCAGGTACAGAGGTTTATCCTTGGCTAGGTATTTCTCTTGCAACTGTCTCACTAGAAATAAGGCATCAGTAGTGCTTTTACCTGGCACGAACCCAAACTGCATCTCATCTAAATTGATTCGCTCCCTAATTGATTCGCTCATCCCTATCTCAAACCAAATTACAAAACATCTTAAAACATTCACAGACTTCTTTTCCTTTTTAATAACATACTTTGTATTATAAAATTCAACCTTGACCAAAATATGGTCCCACTAAATCAAAGAAATTAAAACAAAATACTTTATTTTATAAGTGCTTTCATCAATATATAAGAGCACAAATTTATAATTAATCTAATCATTTCCATTTGAATAACTATCATGAATTTTTTTTTTTTTTTAAATACATGATTTTCAAAACATAACCACATTCATATCTATTTCTTTACGTCAGTCTAACTTTTAAACTAAAATTAGAACTTAGTGAAGGGGGAGCATTATTTAAAATTTATTCCATTATGAAATTCCGACAGGGGGGAGGCGAGGGAGGGGGAGGGGAGGAAGGAGGGAGGGGAGGAAGGAGGGAGGGGAGGAAGGAGGGAGGGGAGGAAGGAGGGAGGGAGGGGGAGGAGGGAGGGAGGGGAGGGAGGGGAGGGGAGGGGAGGAAGGAGGGAGGGGAGGGGAGGAAGGAGGGAGGGGAGGAAGGAGGGAGGGTGATAAAGATTATAGTTCATAGATTTACACAAATTTCATGAAGAGTTAAGTAAAATTGACTTGTTCACTATAATTATACTGTCCATATTGCACCAAGTCATAACCGTACTGAACTGTTTGGGAGTTCTAATTTTCATTGGAACTAACAGAGTCAATGAAAATGACATACTTTCAATGAAATCGCAATAACACACACATACACATGCACAGAACAACATACAAAAACTGCAGAGGTTGATGGCTGTGAGCAAACTGCAGTAAATAACAAAAATAATGACTATTTTTCTTTTCTTTTTTTTTCTTTTTCTGTTAATGCCTTCAGCTCTGCAGAACATGACAAATAGGATAGTAGAATGTTTGTGCCTTTCTTAATTGCATTAGCAGCATAATTGAGGTGAAATAGCTTCATCTTAGAATCAAAACTGGGTCAAAGACATAGCTTGCAGGGAGCATATTGCTTATTCTATGATGCTTTCCACAATAATAACAAATGCAATCCAATGATAATTTTTTCATTATTTATTTGTTTTTGTTTTTGTTTTTTTAAATTTATTTACATTGATACCAGGGAGAAATTTGTAGGAGAGGAAAAATACTAACGAGAATGAAGCCAAGTAGAGGTCTGATACTTATTTTATTAGCTTCCAATGAGATGAAATGTAAAAGTTAATAACACTAGTGAACTCAGTACGTATGGGAACAAAACTAAATTCTTGAAGACATTTAGTCTGGTGCTCTACTGTTTTTGCTTCACCATGAACCATTTATAAAAAGAGAGGTGATGGTGAGGAGGAGGAGGGGGAGAAGAAGAAGAAGAAGAAGAAGAAGAAGAAGAACAACAACAACAACAACAACAGCAACAACAACAAAACAAACAACTACAGCAACAACCAATATGGAGATATCGAATTGCCTGAAATTACTTTGGAATGGAACATAAAATTCAATCCAAATAATTAAAGAATGGATTCTATCTGAACAAGGAATGAGGAAAGGTGAAACAAAAAGAACAGACTGTAAGGATAACAGTAAGACAAAAAGTATCAGACTCCAATATGTGAGAAATATTAACAATAAAAGAAACAGCAGTAGATATGACATTAAAGTAGCAATGCTCATTTTGTAACAAAACATTAGGGAGTGGAGTGCAACGTTGGCTTACACCAATCAAATGGCTTAACACACTCGAATAGACAACTTGTTAATCTGAATCAATAATTTTATAGATAATTTTAAACAAATAGTGTCTGTTCTTGGAGCAAATACATAAATGCTTCATACATTTACCATTATATATCCCACCATACACACCTATACAGATATATATATATATATATATATATATATATATATATATATATATACAGATACATATTCATACACATGAGCACATATGTAGATATATACACATAACCTAAAATGAGAAATATTTAATTCGTGTGTGTGTGTGTATGTATGAGTGTGTGTGTGTGTGTGTTTTTAGTGCTGCAAACAGGAAAATAGGGCTAAAAACAAAAATGAGTATATATTTGATTATCAATAAACACACACACACCATATATACATACATACACACATGAAAAGGAGAATGAGAGAGATCTTATTGAAACTGATACAACTAAATATGAAAAATATAATTCATATATATTTTATGTGTATGTATGTGTATGTGTGTGTGTGTACGTGTGTGTGTGTATGTATTTGTATAGGTATACACAATGATGATGATGAGGATGGTATATATATGCACACACATACATATATGTGTACATACATGTATATATATACATATTAGGAGTCCATTGATGTGATCAGTTACTGCTCCTACAAACATACTATGTATGCATCAATGTATGAACACACACACACACACACACACACACACACACATATATATATATAAACACACATATGTGTGTGCATGTATGTATATTTGTGTGTGTATGCACATATACATACATGAAAGGGAGAATAAGAAAGAGAGAGAAAGATCTTATGCTAACTGACAATTCAGTAGATTTGACAGATGAAAGTAACCAGACACACATGGATGATGCACACAAGATGTAGGCAATCAAAGGTAACACGACTGGTATGACTGCAATAAACACAAATGCCATTTTCAATGTTGATCCCTGTTTTAAACAGCATACCTATGATCATCATCATTAATAACAGTAACAGCAACAACTACAACAGTAACGGTTCAGTGTTCAGCTGCTATTAATTGTTTTTGCTATTTCTCTGTGTGTGTGTGTGTGTGTGTATATATACATAGACTTTTCTACTCTGGCATTTTGGAAATGCAGTGAAATCAAACTGAAATGTCTGAAGATTGATAGGATAGACAGAAAAATGGAGAAAAATAAAATGATGCTTTTGCAACATTTCTGAATAAGCAGTCTGATATTATATATATATATATATATCATCATATATATATATATATATATATATATATATATATATATATATATGCACACACACACACAGAGAAAGAGAAGTAGAATGAATGAAGAGGCAATTTAAAAAAAATTGTATGTGCCATTCATCATTTCACTTAAGCACACAGATTTATTTCCACAGCTACAAACATACATCATATTATATTATGGTGTATGAGTGATCACAATCGACAAAATAGAAAGCCAAAGGAAATAATCATCTGTAGTATCAGAAAAACGCAAAGAGATGAAATAAGACAAAATATTAAATCACCTAAAAATTACACCCACCCTTTCTGTTTTTTTTTTCTTTTTGTTTTGTAAATGCTAATAATTAACAAAGATTTAAATCCTGTAGTAAATCTGTTTGGAAATCGGGTGTTTTTTCTTTTTTTTTCTTCTTTTTTTTCTAAGGCTATCACTAGGTCTCTCTTACTTCAGCATGATAAATCAAATGACATAGAACAGATGCAAGGAGGTGACTTGCAGTCACTGCTGTAATTGCTTCTTTTTTTTTTTTTTTTTTTAAAGAGTTAACAGTATGTTTAGGTTTTGCAGATAGAGATAATGCTCTTACCTGACTAGAAAGGACACACTAGAATTGCGAATGACTTGCCAATATCAATCACATTGTGTTAAGAGCTTTACCAATACAGAGGCATATTCAACAATACCATTCTTACCTTTCAATAACAAATCAATAACTGTCTTTCACTGCCTGAGTAAATATACCTAATGCTAGAAATTGAGAACATATACACAGACACACAGACATGCACGCACACACACACATGCACACACAGACATACACACACACATGCACACACATACACACACACACATGCAGACATACAGAGATACACACACACTCACATATACAGACATACACATACATACCCAATGATTGCATCACAGATAGTGGCAGTCATTTACAGTGTATGAGATCAGTAGAAGATGCAGAAAGATTTGGAGGAGAAAGAGATGTGGGGAAAATATTAGGTGGAACGAATGCAAATGGATGATGAAAAAATGTTCAAAAGACTTTATTATTATAGAAAAATTACAGATGGAAGAAATAGATGTTGCACTTCTCAGAATCATTAAAATGTTTGATTATAATAGACTACTATATATATATTATATATATAATACACATATATATATATATATATATATATATATATATATATATATATACACACACACACACACATACATACACACACACACACACACATAAATATGTATATATAAATATATTGACACAAATATATATACATTTACACACAGACACATATATATACATACAGAGATAAATATATATATACCGATACATTTATATACATCTACCTATACTACCAATATATACATATATGTATATATAGTCACACAGAGAACATTAGAGAACCATTTAAATTTTTTATTTCTTATAAATATATATATATATGTTTGTGTGTATGTGTATGTATATACTTGTATGTATGTATATACTTGTATGTATGTATAATTACTTGGAGGACATTTCATATTTAAGAGAGGTCAAATGTAAATCAACTGTATAATTTATACTGAAACATGACAGAGAATAGGGAGAGTGATATTGAGAAATCATGGTAGGATTAAGGAGGAGAGAAAGGGGAGGAAAGGTCAAATTTTGTGGAATGTGTCATCAAGTATCTTTTTTAAGGAGGAAATGAAAGAGTGTACCAGTAAGAAGGTTTAAAAAAGGGAATGAAACAGCCTTTACCCCTGAAACTCAAACAGAGTAAAAAAAATGGAGATTAAAAAAAGAAAGAAGCAATGATACATACGTGAGTGAGCGGCTGTGAACAAGAGACTGAGGGAGAGAGAGAGTAAGAGACAGATAGATATATAGCCCTGCACCAATACAAGATGTTGTGCTTCTCACTTGAGCAATATTGATAAACACACACACGCACACAAGAAAGAAGATGCACAGGAAAGAGACAGGCAGAGCAGAGATACAGAAGAAAGATAGAAACAGTGAAAGAATTACTGTAGAGCAGCAGTGAAGGGGAGACAAGAGAGGAACTGGTAGTGGTGGCACACCCAAAGGAGGAACTGAGTAGCAGAGACAATGAAAGAAGAATAACAATAATAAGAATAATGAAAATTAATGGTAAAAAAAATGGAAAGGTGGGTGGGGTAGAAGAAAAGGGAAAATGAATGAAAATATATACACATATAATTGTGTATGTATGTGTGTGTGTGTGCATTTCTGCTTATATCTGCATGTGGCTGCTTATGAGTATATGTGTGTGTATGTATATTCATGTAGATGTGTATATGTCATGTACACATGCATACACATACACATAAGCACACACTCACATAAACAGACACACATAAACACATACAAATGAATATATGTCTATTTGTATGTATAAATCAGAGAACAAAACAGAAGGGAAAAAAGCCATCTTCCAATTGTAGCAATTTACAGCTGTGCTTATGACAAGCAGCACATGATGGTAAAGATTGCATTTTAGTAGATGCTTATAGCGCCGGTAACTAATTGACGTCACATTGATTTTTTTTTTCTTTGTGACGTAAACTAGCAATGAAAAACAAATAACATAATAAACAAACAAAACATGACTACTGAAGGAAAAGAGCCAAGAGACAGTGTTTTCGTAACAATAACAGTAGTACGAGACACCTCCTTGACAACAATAAATGGTGAAACAGTATCTGCATTGATGGATTGGGGATGTAGTTTTGGGTTATCTAAGGACAGAGGTGTAACAATCTTCTGAATATGACTGTATATAGCAATCCTCTGTAATGATGTAATGCTAGAATAACCTAAGAATAATCCATAGAAATAACAATCAGACACTGAGCAATGATGCAATGAAAAGAGATTGTTGTCTAGACACTACTTTTTTGGTTTTTATTTTTTTAATTTTTTTTTTTGGTTATTCATTTAAAGATTTTGTTTGTTTTTCTGTGGATAATTTTCTCACAATCCATTTTACTATCATCATTCAGATAATTTTTCACAACACAATTTAATGACACTTAAAAAGGAAAAATATTAAAAAATGAGTGAAAGAATAAAGAAATTTCTTCATCATTATATTCAGTACACACACACACACACACACAGATGGTAATTGTTCATAGTAGAGAGCTACCACTAGTTCTCCCAGAATGCAATTGATTAAAGCCATAGATGGAGAATGTTTCAATTGTTCGAAATGTTTTTTTTTTTTTGTTGTTGTTTTTTTTTCTAAGCAGGTTAAAGTTTTGATGAAAAAATAATAATATAGTTTCATGAAATAATTGGTACTGGAAAACACAGAAGTCATTGGATGTGATTTAAAATTATCATTATCATCATTATTAAAGCAACAAGCTAGAAGAATCATTAGACCGTCAGAGAACATGTCTTGTGGTACTTGTTCCAGCTCTTTACTTTCTGAGATCAAATACTGCTGAGGTTAACTTTGCCTTTCATCCTTCGGGGTTGATAAAACAAAGTATCGGTCAAGTACTAAAGTTGGTTTCAGATTTCGGCATAAGGCCAGCAATTTTGGGGGAGGGGTAAGTTGATTGCATCAACTTCAGTACTCAGCTGGTACTTATTTTATCAACCCCAAAAAAATGAAAGATAAAGTCAACTTTGACAGCATTTGAATCCAGAATCAAAGACAGGCAAAATGTCACTAAGCATTTTGCCCAATGTATTAATGATTTTGCCAGCTCACCACCTAGTCAAGTACTAAAAGGTTGATCATCTTAACCCTGTTCCCTTCAAATTGCTGGCCTTGTGTCTACAATTAGAAACCATTTATTTCAGACAGAGAGCTGATAGAATTGTTAGAGCATCAGATAAAATACTTGGCAGCATTTCTTCTGACTGTGTGTTCTGAGTTCAAATCCTGTCAAAGTCAACTTTACCTTTCTGAGGTTAATAAAAAAAAAGTGCCAATTAAGTACTGAGTTGATGTAATCAATTAATCCTCTCCCCTTAAAACTTCTAGCCTTTGCCAAAATCTGAAACAATCATTTTAGGTAGCTCTCAAAAACACACACACATTCATGTATGCATATATTTTTGCAGTATAACCGTTAAAGTACACAGGATATTCTCAACATGTGATGTCTAGAAAACAATGAACATTCTCTTACTAACAACTGAACCACAGATCAGATAAAAACAAATAGAGTTGTAAAATACTAAATTTCCAACAAGAAGTGAACCCACCTCCTCTGATCTAATCTGTGTATATTCTAAATTAACACCAATGTTTGTAGATACCTAGATATACCTACTTGATATGATAATGATAAATATTTGTTCATTCCACACAGTAGTATAATAAACACAAAGAATTACTTGACATTTTGAGAGCAGGTATCCATTAAAAGATAAAAAAAACCTGATGAATTCCAGGAAGTTGTAACACTCATCCCTCTTCTAAGAACATTATCAGAGTAAGAGAAATAGTTCAACCAGAAAGAAATCAAAACTGAAACAAAAACCCAGTTCACGAGGAGCTTACCATCTACACTATGGTGCTTGCCAGACTTAATATAATATTAATAATTGTATAATTAATCATTCATAAAATCTATACCTCTGGTATTCTTTTAGGTAGTTACTTGAAATGACCAGAGTGCCACCATAATATGTTATAGTTTTGAACTCTATATACGTAATGCAATTTCACTCTCAATTGCAGTTTTTACATGAACTAATTACTAATCAGACTTTTGTGAGCTAGGATCACAAATAATCTAAGTGATAGGATGTTGACTAACCCCTCCCAACATTAGCAGTTTGTAACGCATACGTACTGTGCTTTGTCTCTGACAAATACTTGATTCTTAATAGCCCAGTACACTAGCAGCAAATAAAGGGGTATAAGCCATTCTTGGCAGGCTGTAAGACTAGTGGATAAATAAGTGATGAATGTTTTAATAGTATGCAATGCTGAATTCAAACCCTTGGTGGGAACATGTCTTTTGATTGTTCAAAGGCATAAACTCCAACAGAAGATGATGTAGGCTAAACCTCTGTGAAGAAAAGCTGAAGTACAACTAACAGACATTGAATTAGACCCTCTTAAAACCAAATGTTGACCCAATCTCAAGAAATGAATGAATAAAAAGTTGGTGGTGAATTGCAGACTTGCAGAGAATAACTCCAGTGTACAATCAACTCCATCTCTCACTCACACACACACACACACACACACACACAGACACTCACACACATACACACACAGAATTGGACTGTCAGCATAAAGTCTCTGAGTTCAAATGTACTGCAGTTGTTTTGGCTGTGTTTCTGACAAAATATTTAATTCCACATTGCCTCAGTTAACTTATCTAGGGGGAAATATAGACCAGGCAATAATGAAAAGAATACAAGCAATAGACTAGTATTTTATCCAATAGGAAGGGGGGATTTATCTTCCATCAACTTAACACTGCAGATAACAGAATTGGCTATCAGCCATATGGATCCTTATGATTTGTGTAAGAATTTGTGCAAGAATTAACAACACACACACACACACACAGATATAAACTTAATGTTATATATTAACAAGTACAACAGATATGGGATTTTACTCTTTTAGGCAGTTCTATTTGATTTTCTATCTTGTGATAGTGAAGTTTATATTATATTAACTGTTAGTTGCTTACCATATATATATATATATATATATGTATATATATAAGTGTTTGACCAAAGCAGACACCATGGTACCCATGTACACACAAGCACACATCCCTATAAGGTGGACTACCCACAAGAAAAACTGCCTCCCCACCAACACATACCCCTTCACACATATTGTACCTCCACATATACACAGATCCCCCACATACACATTACACACACATGCTAACATAACCCCCCCCCACACACACACACACACACACAACTTTATCCTTTATAGAAAGAAAACAGACCAATGGTCACAGCTCTATGTAACTACAAATTATACATATGACACCGCTACACAGATTGTGAGATTGTATCCATGGCTGATGCCAGTGTCACATAACTGGCCCATTTAAAAGTACCCTTCAATCATTGGGCAATATGCTGTGCTTGACAAGACCTGTTGAGTCAGGTGAAATCATTGTCATGGCTGATGCCAGTACCACCTGTCAACTGGCACCCATGCTGGTGGCATGAAAGAGGCACCATTCGAGCATGACCAATGCCAGTGCTGCCTGACTGGCTCCTGTGCTGGTGGCATGTAAAATGCCCCATTCAAGCATGGTTGATGCCAGTGTCACCAGACTGGCCCCCATATCACTGGCATGTAAAAAGCACCCACTACACTCTCTGGGTGGTTGGTGTTAGGAAGGGCATCCTGCTGTCGAAACCTTGCCCGAACAGATTGAAACCTGGTGCAGCCTCCCTCCTGGCTTACCAGTCTTCTGTCACACTGTCCAACCCATGCCAACATGGAAAGCGGATGTTAAACAATGATGATGATGTATATATATATACATATATAATTGAAACAGCTGTTTGATTAATTTGCTGTTAATAATAAACAATTAACTTCCCAATTTCCATTTTCTTCTTTTATATGAATAAAGACTATATGTTTTTATATATTATATACACAGTAATCCCTTGACTATCGTGGGAGTTACATTCCCAAACCCCACCACAATATGTGAAAATGTGCGAAGTAGAAACAGTACCGTACTGTATATTTTTTTAAATTATTTTTATAATTTGTACATATTTATTTTATTATAAATGCAAAACAACACCACGGAGAAATTGACATAAGCTTAATCATAAACCACGATAGGTGAACTGTGATATGGTGAGGGATTACTGTACGTATTATATTAAGGAAATTAATTCCCCCAAAATACTAGGTATTGAATCAGTATTACCTTGGACGAAACCATCCCTTCATGAGGTTAACACACTCTCTAATCAAATTTAGTATATATATATATATATATATATATATATATATATATATATACAGGGGGGTAACAGGTAAATTGGGACCATTTAAATATCTTTATTATAATTGGTATATAACTGGAAAAATCAAACATGGCAATTTTTATGTTTATGCCAATCTATTGTGGAGTGTTTAGCAATTATTTCAGTTCAATGTGACCACCATTTGCTTTCTTTACCAGTTCAATCTGTTAAGAAAATGATATGCATGCCTTCCTTTTTCATTTTGCCAAATGCTCACTTGATCGAAGCCTTCAGTGAAGACACACAGTTGTGAGAAGTTGCGTTGGATAGTGTTTCAACTGTGCCCCATAGCCAAACATCACATGGATTCAAATCTGACAAGCTAGAGGGCCAGATATCTTTAGGGACAAACATGGTCAATTCCTTCTTCAAAAATTCTTGCAATCTTTTCAAAGAATAGGTGGGTGCGGAGTCCTGTGCTAACACGACTCAACTTGCGTCAAAATGCTTCCTAATCCAAGGCAACAAAACTTCTTTGAGACACTCTACTGTATTGGTTTTAAGACCCACTTCAATAAAATGAGGAGGCATCAATTTCCCATCACTTGCAACAGCTCCAAAGACCCTAATGGAAGCTGAATTCTTGCTATGCATAGCTGAAGGAACTTGGGAAGGATTGTACACTATGACTCATGAGTTTTGATGGATTATAATTTCGTCTACTACAAACTAATTTTCATCTATGAAAATAGATTTCACTGCCTCAATGCTTCAGATGACTAAGAAATTTGGGACTTCTTTTGCCTCAAATGGCTTTGGAGCAGGTAGTGAGGAGGTTACATTGTCTCCTCACACACAATTTCATATGGATGTCTTGTCCAACAGCCCTGGAAATGGTCATTTTACTGATTCCTTGACCGTGAACCAACTTTGCCGTTGATTTTGATGGGTTCAACTCAATCAACCTTTTAAGTCCTGTTAAGAAGTAAGGTGTGCATTTTTGGTCACTGCAAGGACTTTGAATCTTTCTCTGAACAACCTGATTTTTCTTCAAATAAGCTACAACTCTAAAAACAGTAGATTTGGCATACTTTGTGGCTCTAACTTTTGCTGGCATGGAATAATTTGGCAATTATACTTCTATGGTTTAATTCTTTATTAACATTTATAATTTGTTCAAACAGAAAAAAAAGAAAGTACAAGGGATTATTACAAACAAAATCTATACAATTAGAAATATATCCATTTGAAACTTGTTCAAATTTACCTGTTACATCCTGTATATATATATATATATATATATATATATATATATATATATATATGTATATATATATATAAATTTAGATTAGGACTGGAAAGACAGTAAGGGAAATGGAAGGTGGAGATGAAAGTGAAATAAGTGAACTTGAAAGGGGGCAGGTATGCAAAGAAGCCATTGTATTGGCAATGGAAGAAGTGAAACAGTATGTCTGTGAGCTTGTGGTTGAAGCATTTCAGTAATTAAATCTTTGAGAATCAGATGGGTGGCTTTCTTTTGGATGCAACCGAAGATATTTGCACAGGTAGCAGCAGCACCTTTCAATAACTGTAAGCAGTATTTCAATGGGAACCTTACTTGAGCTTTGCAAATGGTTAAAAACTAATCAAGGCTGAAGTATTTCTTGACACTAAATTGTAATCTTAGTCTTTCTATTGCACTGTTGGTAATATTATATATGTGGAAGTCTCTTTGAAAGCTCATGAAGGGTTCAGAAGTTTAGCATTTATAGCATCTTGTGGAGTTGTGTGTTGTTTATGACTAGAAAGAGTGAAGTATAAAATTGTTTCCTAGCTACTGTGTAGTGATTTTCTTCTTTTTTAACACCATGTCAGAGGAAGAAGACAACAGCCATGATCCCTTTTAGGGCTTCTGAAACTAATCTGAAATTAAAGTGATTGAACTTTTGCGTTGTCGAAACAGACTGTCATCATGTTGCCTTTATAAGATGCTCTCAAAGACTCTGTTCATGGCATCAGTGGATGATATACATATAATATGTCTGACAATGGACTTATTCAAGACCAACAGTTCTACTGTGCAGTGTTTATTCAAGCAAAATCACAGTTACAAGAGGTACTTTATCTTTGAAAGTTTTATTCAATGGAAAAAACAATCTTTCTTCATTAAACTGGTAACTGTGTTAAATAGCATTGATCCCTGATCATCAGGATAAGTTACATGACATAGTAAGTATGAGATTCATGGGAAGCATGCAAGGCTACTATATGAATTGTATTGGTTCCTTTTTTCTTTTTTTTTTCACTGTACTCACAGGGAGAACTGTATCTAGTTACTGATATAGCCTTGTTTATTCTTGTAGACCTATACATATTATGCTTTGGTTCACATGATTTCTGGGGATGTTTGCTCTCTTATGATACCTCACTATCCTCATTGATACTTTCATCAGTTGATTCAGTCAATAAACTTGATTCACATCTATATTATATGTGCCTCTTGCACTTCAAAGTACCAGCTTGAATGTTACATATATTCCACTTCTAGCTTTATACATGCACACACTCATACATATCCCACTTATTTCATTTTATATGTAAATATTTGTTATACATTTATAAAAGAGTTGTGATTTTTCAGGTACGTTCTATGTCCTTATGAGAACGTAAGGACAGAATAAAACTGAGGTATTCTAGTGTGATAGATTTTATTGGGAAAAAAAGAACTTAAAATATATAAAGGTAGTAAGCAAATTCCATAGACAGTATGTGGAAATGAAGTTCATGTAAGTACTTAGTACTATAGCTAAAACTTGCTTCATTTGAGAGGAAAAGGTGTAACATATATATTATTAAATGATTAGCATATTTATCTGGTAAGCAAGAGCAACAAAATTTGATTCACTTAGAATGTTCGTTTTATAGTTTGTACTCAAATCAGTGTTTACAAATATATATAATGTTGAATATTCTTCTGAAACAAGTAAATATTACTATTTGTAAATTATACATACATAATGCACACACATTACATCCACATATACAAATTCGTGTTTGCATATATATATATATATATATATATATATATATATATATATATATATATATATATATATATAATAGTAATATATATATAATAATTTATATATATATAATATATAATATATATATATATATATAATAATAATAATATATATATAATAATGTATATGTGGCCTGTGTGTTTTTTGTACCTTGTTTATCATTTTGTCCATGTTTTTTGCAACGTCATGTACCCAGATATGCATCTATATATACATGTAGATGAAGGTATGCACATACATGTACATATATGCATATACTCATATTTTATTTATATATATATGCATATATGCATATACTCATATTTTATATATATATATATATATATATATATATATATATATATATAGGAAAGGTACGCATAAGTGGGCTGGCTACACCCCTGGCAGAGGCCTTGGATTTAGGTCTCACTTGGCTTGCCGGGTCTTCTCACGCACAGCATATTTCCAAAGGTCTCGGTCAGAAGTCATCGCCTCGGTGAGGCCCAATATTTGAAGGTCTTGCCGCCCCACCTCATCCCAGGTCTTCCTGGGCCTACGTCTTCCACAGGTTCCCTCAACCGCTAGGGTGTGGCACTTTTTCACACAGCTATCCTCATCCATTCTCGCCACATGACCATACCAGCGCAATTGTCTCTCTTGCACACCACAACTGATGCTTCTTAGGTTCAACTTTTCTAAGGTACTTACACTCTGTATAGTATGCACACTGACATTACACATCCATTGGAGCATACTGGCTTCATTTTTTGAGACCCTACGCATGTCCTCAGCAGTCACGGCCCATGTTTCACTGCTATGAAGCATGGCTGTTCGTATACATGCGTCATACAGTCTGCCTTTTATTCTGAGAGAGAGACCCTTTGCCACCAGCAGAGGTAAGAGCTCTCTGAACTTTGCCCAGGCTATTCTTATTCTAGCAGCTACGCTTTCAGCGCACCCTCCCCGACTACTAACTTGGTCACCTAGATAGCGGAAGCTATCAACCACTTCTAGTTTTTCTCCCTGGAATGTGGCAGAAGTTGTTTTCTGCACATTTACAGTGTTTATAGCTCCTGAACATCTGCTACATACAAAAACTAACTTCCTAGTTAAACTTCCTTTGATATTGCTGCACCTCTTATGTGTCCATAGCTTGCACTGGGTGTATCTTATAGAGTTTCTACCTACTCCTTTTCTACATACTGAGCAGGGCCATCTACCTGAAGGGGTTTGTGATTTTTCTACCTTCCTACTTATTAGGACTTTGGTTTTAGCTAGGTTGACTCTAAGGCTCTTCGATTCCAGTCCTTGCTTCCACACCTGAAACTTCTCCTCTAGTTCTGATAGTGACTCAGCAATTAGTGCAAGGTCATCAGCATAGAGGAGCTCGCAGGGGCATCCTGTCTTGAATTCCTCTGTTATAGCCTGGAGGACTATGATAAATAGGAGGGGGCTGAGGACAGAACCTTCGTGGACCCCTACTTCTACCCCACAGGGAGTGGAAAGGCCATTATATACATCAGGTTCCATAGTCTGTTTTGGCATGGTTTCTACAACTGGATGCCCTTTCTAATATTAACCACTTTACAGTGTACTGGGTAATTTTTACATGGTACCAACATCAGTGCTTTTTACATGGCCTCATCACCAGTACTTTTTACGTGGCACCAGCACCAGTGATTTTTATGTGACAGTAACAACCTTAAAATATCAAACAGCAGCTGTTCCATGATGAACATTATCACTTGTAGGTATCACCAAGAGTCCACTCCCAGGTGTAACTGTTGAGATCCTGAAACTTGCCCACTTGACTAGGCATGTATGATAAAATCCCATCTTATTTGAGGCAGATTCACAGCAATACTCTAAGATGACTTAATTGAATAGGAAAGTTACATTGGGTTATGTGAATGCGATTTGAAAGCATATCATGCAAACCACCTATCTTCTTTCCAGCACATCAACAAATGTAGTCACTTTGAATCAGAGCTTGTTGGATGACAATAGCCAGTTGATAACTGGCAATAGGATATATAACAATGAATTAAATGTAATTGGGATCTACTAATTTTGTTAACAATAACTATTTTGATAATAATTACCTGTGACTGTAGGTGGCTTCTATTGTATGTGCATTTAAATATCCAAAAATACACACATGTATGTATGTATGTATGTATGTATGTACACAGCAACTTTTGTTTGCCTTGCTATGCCATGCTGGGACCAGACACAAGACTGAAGAGACCAGAAGGAATTAGTTGCTCTCTGCAACCTGAAAGATATTTCCTCATCCAGAGAGCAGGAATGGCTGAGTGTGCTGCCCAAGTAGACAAACTTGTCTACTACCTTCAGAATTGTTCCTTCAACCAAGATAGCTGGTTTCACATATGGATTTCCTGGTGCAGGCTGGAACATTACAACAGTCTTGTCCAGGCTGATGCTAAGTCCAAATGACATCGCTCCTCTACTCATGTGAGACATGGACTCTGTACAAACACTTTCATCAGAGATGTCTCAGATACATTCGCAATATTGGCTGGACCTCAAAAATTCTAGACACACAGGTCTTGAGGGCAGCTGATATCTTGAGTATTGAGGCAATGGTGCACAAGCACCAGTTACGTTGGATTGGACATCTTATTAGAATGAAGGATAGCAGGATTCCTAAGCAGATGCTATATGGAGAACTTGTGAATGGAAGGAGACTCCGGCAGAAACCAAGGCTGCGATTTAAGGACTGTGTCAAGTCCTCATTAAAGGCTTGTGATATGCAGGACACTGACTGGGAGAACAATACCTGTCATCGCCACGGATGGAGGAAGCAGGTTAAGGAAGGGATTGACACTTTTGAGAGAGCACATATCCAGCATGAAGAACTTAAGCGAGCTGCGCGAAAGCGCACGGCTTGTATAGTGAATGGGGAAAGCTTGGTCTGCAATGTTTGCAGTCGTGTATGCTTGTCAAAAGCAGGGCTCATTAGCCACCAACAGAGCCACAAATGCAAAATATAAGCTAGTCCTAGAGCGCACAATGTTCCTGAAGGTTGGCAATGGTCTTCCTCGGTCACGAGTGGACAGCCATCATGTATGTATGTATGTATTTATTATACAATATACATACGTATAGTTTTTCTCTGATGAATGGCCAGAAAACCGTGAAATAGGTCAAGATAATCACATTTTCCTTTCTTTTAATTTTCTATATGCAAAAAAAAAAAAAATAACAAAATCTACTAACATCTGTTTAAAATTTACACAGCAATAGGCTTTAAAAGCTGTAAGATAATTACAGCATTTGATCAATGGATGCTACACTAATTACTTGTAAATCCCCACCTTTCATGATAAAAATGTTTTGGGGTGTATAAAAGGAAAAATTTTGTTAACAAATTCACTGGCAAAATAAGTGACAAAATCAAGAAGAATTAGAATGTAGACCTATTTTTCAACAAAGATACTCCTAAAACATATGTATACAATAATTTTGGATTTAGACAGAACTCACCAACAACTAAAGAACTCGAACCATTTGAACCAAGCATAAAAGAGACCAAGAAATATTTTGTGGTATAATCCAGTTTTCTGTTTAAATACACAAACAAATATTGCCGA
>NC_142929.1:38100887-38120887 GCF_046866305.1 Octopus bimaculoides | reverse complement strand
TTACAAAATTAAGATATTAGTTTTCTTTGTTTTCACTCAATGGAGATTTTTTTTTAAATGTTTGCTTTTTCTTTTTGATATAATTTAAAAGAATTTAAATAATCCCCAATAAATTTTACCATATATGTCATTAACTATGTATCTCCATAAGAGCAAGAACAAATAATTTAATGATATTCAAATTTCAACACATCAAAATTATTAAGATATTATCAAAACATCATCCATGATGGATTAACAGAAACCCTAACATTCTTATCTTGCAGGCTTAATGACAAAACCATCACCAAATTAACTGTTGAAAAATTTGGATTAAGTTATTAAAACTATTCAGTTTTTTCATTGCATATTCATTTTCTCTTCCAAACATAATCTATGCTAAAAACAACAACCACTTCAAATTAAAATATTTACTATAATATTTATTTATACTAATATTTTTATTTTTTATCAAAATTATATATCAAACTGCAGCTTCTCTAAAGTAGGTCAATGCATATAACACCTACTTAATATGTAATGAAATATAATTACAAAAAGACATATTTGTACTTTGTACTTCATCTAAAACAATGAAGATGATGATAACAAAAATAAAAATAACAATTTTCATATCCTCAACCCCAAAATATTATGAATGAAAATATTCATTTCAAAACATTTGAAAATTTCCATTTCTATCTTAATGAAATTACATGATCAGAAGATAAAATACATTTGAATTTCTGACAGGACAGACCATCAAACCAATGTACCAGATATAAATTTATAGAGGTTGCATTAATCACCAGTATGATAAGTGTCAAGAGCTGTCCTCAGCAAAGGCAACACAGAAAGGGCTCATTATTACAAACTTCTGCAGAGAAGGCAGCAACTGAAGGCTTAAGAGAATATATAACAAACCTATTCCTTTTTTACTAATATAAGGAATTACATTGCACTACACAAATAAGAGATGTTGAAAGCAATCATTATAGATATGAAAACATATGAATTCAGTTTTAGTGGATGGTATACCAAATTATTGTGTAGTATAGAATTCTTATTAAATATAAAATAAAAAACTAAACTACTGAGTTAATGTAAAAACAGAAAAAAAAATAACTATAACAACTTCTCAAGCATTAAAAATAACATTATAAACTTCCTCATAGATTGCTTTCATGACTTTAAAATTTTTTTCATCTTGGCTGCTAGAATTTATGTATGTTCTCAATTATTTTACACATCATATATATATGTATATATATATAAGACCTCATAACTTGTAAATTTAAGCAGAAATATCAAATTTGACTCAATTTGCTTATTGAGATTTCCCTTTATTAACAATTCATTTCATAGCTCAAGTTTTAAAAACTCAAATATTCAGGGATTTAATTTAAGAGATAAAAGAATAAAAAAGAAACCAAACTTGTTATGGTCAATATCAAAATGGAATTCTTAAATGCTCTATCAATTTTGCAAGATGGCCTAGTAAGGAGAAAAACAAAAATTAATGCAAGGATAGCAGATAGATTTTGAGATAGATTTTGAGAGACAATTATATGAACAACCATTAAGCAAAAATAATACAAACACAAAATATTGTCAGAAAATTGGGTCAGTCTCTGAAAGTTAAATCTAGAATATTTCTTCATTTTAATAATAACGATAACAATGATGAGATGATGATGTTGATGACGATGATAATAATAATAATCTTTTCTGTTATAGGCACAAGGTTGGAAATTTTTATCAACCCTGAAAGGATTAAAAGCAAAGTCAACCTTCATAGAATTTGAACTCAGAACAAAAAAAGAAAAGATGAAATGCCACTAAGCATTTTGTCTGGCATGCTAATGATTCTGCCAGCTTGCTACCTTGATGACAACGATGACGACGATGCCAACGCTTCTTCCAGTCTTTCACTGATGCATCAATAATAATTTTAACTATGAAAGAAACATCAACACATGTCCATGGACAGTGTTCAGTTAAAAAAGTAAACGCTATAAAAACAGGCCCAGGACCTACAACAAAACCATCCAAAAGAGAAAGAACAGTGGACAGATAACCATAAATGCTATGAAATAGCTGATTTATGAATTACACACACTACTATGCAACACTTCTCCAAAAATATACAGGAATAAACCCATACTGTAAATACCCAACAAAATGAACAAGCCCACAACATGTGCCATAGAAGGCTGATATCCAACAGAACACAACCTGTGCTGCACAAACAGCACACAATATAAGAAATAATACAAAACCAAACCCCATAACAAAACATACTGATACAATACAATATTCCCCCATTCCCCTCGCTTTATCCCCCTCCCCCCAAAAAAGGCAGCACACACCACCCTACCAACACAGAGGTGCAACAAATGATGCTATAGAAAGTTGCTTGAAACTATCAGATGTCAGAAAATAATAGTGGCAATGACGATGGTGACAAATGTTACCTTGCCGCAATTTTTGAGAGACAGGAGTTTCTGAAAGAGCTCTGATTGTAATAGCAAAAATGAGGCTGGGCCTTTAAGAGAAGGCCTCTCACTCGGCAGTGGTTCAGTAAAGATGCAGACTGACTACAGCTGTTTTCTGAATACAGTATCAGCAGATAATAGAGTACGGAGGAAGAAGTGGATCAGGAAGAAGTGGATCAGGAAGAAGTGGATCAGGAAGAAGTGGATCAGGAAGAAGTGGATCAGGAAGAAGTGGATCAGGAAGAAGTGGATCAGCACTACTCAGAATGTAGTGATGGGCTTAATACCACTAAGCATTTCATCCAGCATGTTAATGATTCTGCCAGTTCGCTGCCTTGTCACTCCCTCAATAATAATAACTGTTTCTAATCTAGGCATAAAGCTTAAGGATTAGCTGATTACCTTGACTCCAGTATTTAACAGGTATTTTATTTTCTTGATCCCAGGAAAGATAAAAAAACAAAGTCAACCTTAGTGGGATTTGAAATCAGAATGCTGAGGGCTGTAACTAAACACCACAAAGCATTTTGATGCCCCTAACATTCTTCTAGCATGATACTTATTATTTTGTATACATTTAACCTCGTTACCATATTTCTGTTGAAATACACTGTTAATTTTCAAAACGTAATAGAGTTTAATACAATAACTCATTAGAAGTCATTATTAAGCTTACGTTTTGGACATAAAGTGATGAGAAATTTTGATGGGAGGTTTTAATTTTGATCATTTTAAAACAGAAAATTTGTATCAGATCCCAGCCAGTTTCAGGCAGGTTGGTACCAAAACATTTAAATACACATTCTGACATTTATACGAAATTGGTACCTTTATAGATAGTAAATGTTAATACTAAACTAACTATTGAAAAATTTAAGAAATTTACCACTAATTCTTTTGATGGCGAGCAAAAAGTAACTTGAAAAGAAATCAAATAAAATGTAAAACAGACCTCAAAACTGAAGCTAAAAGTATGAGTGGTAATTATTTCTGATAAAAAAATAAACTATTTCTTGTTGTACAACTCTAAACAATTAAATTATTTTAAAAAATGTAACAAAATAAAAAGAATCTTTTAGTTACAAAGTACAACAATAAAATTCTGAAGTAAAATGAAAGCAATACATAACTGAAATGTAAAAAAGGGTAATAATGATATCTGTTTTCATAAAACTAGAAATATTATGGTAGGAGTCAACTACACAATAGCTGTCTCAATATTTGCTTATTTACCTAATTATTTTGAAACTAAAAAAATATTACTAAACCTTATTGGCATCATTTAAAATTATGTAACAAATAATATTAATACAGGTAAACCATAATTAAAAATAAATACATCATTTTGTTAACAATGGAAATAATTAACAAGCAGACCACTAAACATCATAATCAAATAAAGCTGAATGAAACCATTTTTAAAAGGAAGTGAATAAAAATTAAAAAAAAATATGATCCTTCTTTTGGCACTTGCTTTACAACCATATGACAATTTGATTTTACAGAACAGTTGATGTGATTAGACTTTAAGGCTTTTAGTGTGTTTAGTTATAGGCAGTTTTCTGTTTGGAAGTTAGCTAAATGTCAAATGATGTAAGATGAATTAATTTATTGCAATACCACCAAGGCAGAGGAAGAGCTTCACAAAACAACAGGTGGTTGTCCCTTACTTGACCAAAATGTAATAATTTGATATCAGAACATCATGTGTATAGATGTTAACTTTGAAGCAACAAAATGCCAAAAAATTTCAATTTCATATCTAGTAACTGTGAGCTTACATACTTAATGAAGAGAGCTGACTAAATAATTTGAATACTTGTGTGTGTCTGTTTGTCTGTGTTTGCATGCATGTGTGTGTGTGTGTGCATGTATGTATGTATGTATGTATGTATGTATGTGTGTGTGTGTGTGTGTGTGTGTGCGCGTGTTAATATATAATTGTGTATATAGCATCATCGTCATCATTTTCTTCATTTAACATCCATTTTCCATGCTGGTATGGGTCAGACAGTCTGACAGATGCTGGTAAGACCAGGAGTCACTCCAGGTTCCACTGCTTGCTTTGGCAAGGTTTTTACATGGTGCCAGTGCTTTTTATGTGGCACCGTCACCAATACTTTTTACATGGCACCATCACCAGTGCTTTTTATGTGACAACAGCACCAACAGAGTCACCAAATATCTTGCAAGAAAAGAACCCCTCAACTGCAAGGTGGGGATGTGGCTTTGTGCCAGTTTAGAGACTTGAGGTATAGAGGGGACAGATATAGGTGTGTTGCTGTAGAGTTAATAAATGGATACCCCAGATAGAAAAACAAAAGAAAGTGAGTTGAGTTGGAGAATAAGATAAAGTGATGGTGAGAAAGATGATGGCAGAGATGTGTTGAGACATGCACTTGGTCATTGTGTGAACAGGTGATATGATATAGAGGCTTGGGCTGGGTGAGTGGGCAGGATGAAGCGATTGTAGCAAATGACAGAGAGAAATATAGGAGAGTCTTGGAGGAAGGAGTTACAATAGATATGTAAGGGTATTGAGGGTGATAGCAGGCAAGTTAGAAGTTGGTGATTGAGAGCAGCACAATGAGAGGAGAGAAGGAACAGAAAGGAGGTGATTTGGTGGAGACAGAAGGCAAGGAAAGTAAGTAAATGGAAATGAGGGAAGTAAAGGTAACTGAGAAAACTGGGGGTACAGTATGTACTTATTCTGCTCTCAGGTATTAGAGGAAGTGATAGGGGTTAGGGGATGAAATGTTGGTGGGGGGAAAAGATTTGAAAGGGCAGAGACCCTCATGGACAAGCATTACCAAGGTGGTTTTAGGATATCAATTCTGCTGTGGTGGGCAGGTCTTCTTGAGTACAGCAATGCCTTATATATCTCAGTCCATTGTCATCTCCATAAAGCAGAGCATCTTGAGATTAACCTCTGATACTTTGTTCCATGTCTTCCTGGGTCTCCCTCTTCCACAAGTTCCATTCACTTTTAGTGATCAGCACTTCTTTATGCAAATGTCTTCATCCAAGTGCATTATATGACCAAACCAGCACAGTCTTCTCTTTTGCACACTGCATCTAATTCTAGTTATGCCTAACTTTTCTCTCAATACACTAACTAGTGCTCTGTTGCAAATGTACAGACATGGCACTTCCAGTGGAGCATACCAGTTTCATCCCTCTTTAGTCTCTGCATGTCCTTTGCATTCAGGGCCCACATCTCACTACCATGTAGCATTGCAGTTCATATACATGCATCATACAATCTTCCTTTCACTTTGAGAAGGAGACCTTTGGTTAGCAAGAGATAAAAGAAGGCGGCGAGCTGGCAGAAACGTTAGCACACTGGGCGAAATGCTTAGCAGTATTTCATCTGCCATTATGTTCTGAGCTCAAATTCCGCCGAGGTCGACTTTGCCTTTCATCCTTTCGGGGTCGATAAATTAAGGACCAGTTACGCACTTGGGTCAATGTAATCGACTTAATCTCTTTGTCTGTCCTTGTTTGTCCTCTCTATGTTTAGCCCCTTGTGGGCAATAAAGAAATAAGAAATAAAAGCTCTCTGAATTTTCTCTGTCCTATCCTTATTTTAGCAATTACACTTTCAGTATATCCTCCTCCTCAACTAATTAGGTCACCTAGGATGCAGAAATTATCTACTACTTCTACAGAGGTAGTTTGATAAGTGCCAATACATGAAACTTCGGACCTTGAGTCACTCTGTTAATCAGTTAAATATTAATAAAAATATACATATACTCATATTTGAGTTCTATTTTTCCTGTTTGCATCACTGTGCACGTGTGTGTGCATGCATGCGTGTGTGTCTAAGTAACTTGGTAACCTCACTGGTGTTGCTATCTTGGAAAATGTATCCAGTATACTCTGGTTGGTGTTAGGAAGGGCACCCAGCTGTAGAAACCATGCTAGAGCAGACAGTAGAGCTTGGTGCAGCTGCCTGGTTCACCAGTTCTTGTCAAGCCATCCAGTCCATGCCAGCATGGAAAATGAATGTTAAATACAGTATTGCATCACAGTCAAATAAGAAATCCACCTGATGGTTGTGAATGCCCTTGGAAGATAACTATAACATGAAATTAACTGTTTCTTATAACCCATTAGATGTACCTCATATTCAGGACCAAGCTCTAGATACAATTGTAAGTGAAGTGAACTAAGACCACTGGACAACTTCAGAGACTTGACCCTCATGAAGTGCTAAACTCAGCACTACAAGCAAATACATTTTATAGTGCCACCACTACTTACAGCAGCAGGTTGTTCTTATCCTATTGTATCTAGTATCTATTTCCAGCTAGACAGTATGCATCATTTAAAAGGTAAGTGTTGTGAACTGCTGACTGATTTGTTGATTTTGAATGCCCTATCAACATAGATACATGTCTTCTTGGTGTACATAAATATATATATAGCATGAATATGATACATACACAGGCTCAGGGAGAAGTAAACAAATTGTACAGAAACCAAATGGGAATGGAAAATGCATTTATCAAAATTTAGCCAAATGGTTTTATAATCAAGATGTTGCCTAAATAATATGCCATAGATGTTTAAGACTTGTAAAATGTTAAAAATTTACTAATACAACTTTCGCACTGAAAGCTGAGAGTAGCAGGTATGATTCCTCACTAAATTTTTTCATTTCTAAACAATAAGTTATTTGTGAATTTCTCATAGCCAGTCACAAGGAATGCCACAATGCCACCATGTATTTCTCTTCTGAACACAAATTTATCAGCAATTATTTTCACTAATGTGAATAATTTTGCTGATATACACTTTATATATATACATAGAGAGAGAGAGAAAGAGAGAGAGAGAGAAAGAGAGAGAGAGAGAGAGAGAAGAGAGAGAGAGAGAGAGAGAGAAGAGATAGAGAGAGAGAGAGAAAGAGAGAGAGAGAGAAAGAGAGAGAGAGAGAGAAGAGAGAGAGAGAGAAAGAGAGAGAGAGAGAAAGAGAGAGAGAGGCGAAAGAGAGAGAGAGAGAAAGAGAGGAGAGAGAGAGGAAAGAGGAGAGAGAGAAGAGAGAGAGAGAGAAAGAGAGAGAGAAGAGGAGAGAGAGAAAGAGAGAGAGAGATGAAGAGAGGAGAGAAGAGAGAGGTGTGTGTGTGTATGTGTTTGAAGTGGTATACAGATATTTTATATTAAGAAGAAGAAGGCAGTCAGGATTTTGGATAATTCTTTATTAGCATTTTCTCTCATTCAATCGATCTCTTCAAGATATAGTGCATGTGTATGTATCACAATATCATGGTATCAGATAGTGTTATACACTACTTTTCACAATGCACTTTGCACTGTTTTAGTTTTTGAATGATACCACTCCACACGTCACTTGTGAATATTTCTCATGAGTGCTACTGGTAACATGGAATCTAGTACAACCTGTTGCATAATCAGGTCATTGGTGACTAAACTGGCACCACTACTAAACATGCCTGGTGAGGAAGGTTGCTAGAAACCCAGGAGGACTAAATACCAGGCCTGTCAAAAAGACAGAAGAACCTAGGGTAGGTTCAGCAACTATTTAGTAATAGTATGGGCCCTCACTAATACCAGGTTGGTGTCTGGCATGCTGGAAGACCACTGGGAGTGAGGTATCCCTCAGCTTTTGTACAGAATATCTCGAGGAGAAGGTCACTACATGGAACATTTCTAAGAGATGAGTCTTAATATGTTGTTTATGCACATTTACATGACTGGTTAGTTTTGTCCGTTTCTCCAATGTAATTCTCATTACAATGTGGGAATGTGAGATCTTTTGTTTTGCAATTTATGTGTGCATTCAGTTTCAATTCCTTCCCATTCTTGAATATTTTGGTTGTTCCTTATCAATTATTTCACAAGTCCACAGTTTGTTACTTAGTTTTTTTTCTCTGATGTAAACCTTGTCTTTGTTAGAGGTCTCTTGAGATTTGGTGGTTGTCTTTGGCTGTTGAAGATTTGTGATTTTTTTTAATTATTTGTCAGAGATTTGATGATTGATGAGAAATTGGAAATACACACACACACACAATGTATGTGTGTGTATGTGTGTGGTGTGCATAGCAATGAATTCAGGGTACAAGTAGGGGTTCACCAAGGATCAGTCATCAGCCCCCTCCTGTTCATCATAGTCCTCCAGACAATAACAGAGGAATTTAAGATGGGCTGCCTCTGGGAGCTCTTCTATGTTGATGACGTTGTTCTAATAGCTGAATCACTTCCAGGACAAAAGAGGACAAAAGAAGAAATTTCAGGTGTGGAAGCAAGGTCTAGAATCAAAGGGCCTTAGAGTTAATCTAGCAAAAACCAAAGTCTTAGTAAGTAGGGAAGTGGACAAATCACAGATCCCCTCAGGTAGATGGCCCTGCTTTATTTGTAGAAAAGGTGTAGGTAGAAACTCCATAAGATGGACCCAGTGTAAGCTATGGACACATAAAAGGTACAGCAATATCAGACGAAGGTTAACAGGGAAAATAGTTTTTGTGTGTGGAAGGCGCACAAGTACAATAAACACCACTGGTATTTGATGGAATCAATAGATTCCATCAAATACCAGTGGGGTAAGCTAAAGGTAGTTGATAGCTTCTGTTATCCAGGTGACCAAGTCAATAGCAAAGGTGGATGCTCCGAGAATGTAGCTGTGAGAATAAGAATAGAATGAGCAGGGCCTCTCCCTCAGAGTGAAAGGCAGATTGTATGATGCCTGAGTGCAAATAGCTATGCTACATGGCAGTGAAACATGGGCTGTGACTGCTGCAGATTTGTGCAGTGTTAGTGGATGTGCAATGTCAGTGTGCATGCTTGACAGAGTGTAAGCATCTTGAGAGAAAAGCTGGGCATAAGAGGTATCAAATGTGGTGTGCAAGAGAGATGACTGCCTTGGTATAGTTATGTGATGCATATGGATGAGGACAGCTGTGTAAAGAAGTACTGATCTCTAACTGTGGAGGGAACTTGTGGAAGAAATAGACCCATGATCTTTGAATGTTGGACTTCACGGAGGTGATGACAAGTGACTGAGAGCTCTGGCGATATGCTGTGTGTGAGAAGACTCATCAGGCCAAGTGAAATCATAGTTGTGGCCATGCTGATGTCATGTAAATGGCACCTGTCCATCATAGTCGTGGCAATTAGCAGCGCCATGAAAGTGACATCTATGAATTGTAGTCCTTGATACCTGTGCATCGTAGTCATGATTGTTGATGGTACCATGTAAATGGCACCATGTAAATGGCACCATGTAAATGGCACCATGTAAATGGCACCATGTAAATGGCACCATGTAAATGGCACCATGTAAATGGCCCCATGTAAATGGCACCATGTAAATGGCACCATGTAAATGGCACCATGTAAATGGCACCATGTAAATGGCACCATGTAAATGGCATCCATGCATCAAAGTCATGGTCATCAATGGTGCCATGTAAATGGCATCCACTTGTAAATCATAGTCGTGGTCACTACCGGTGTCATACAAATGACACCCATGCTGGTGGCATGTAAAGGCACCCATTACACTCCTGGGTTAGTTGGTGTTAGGAAGGGAATCCAGCTGGATGCCCTTCCTAACGCCAACCACTCAGAGAGTGTAGTGGGTGCTTTTACGTGCCACCGGTACGAAGGCCAGTCAGGAGGTACTGGCAACGGCCACGCCCGAAATGGTGTATTTTACGTGCCACCTGCACAGGAGCCAAGGAGAGTGGACAAACAAAATAAAGTGGCTCTCAACACATTTGGTAGGAGTCCCATATATAAAGTTTGTTTAATTCAGCTTCATTAAACTAAAAGTATCATTATCTTGTAAAATTAACTTAGCTCATCAGGTGAGCTAGGTTCATTTAACAAGCCAACAAAACTCTAAGTTGCATGGAGCCAAATCAAACCATTATTAAATAATCAGGCATGGGTGTGTGGTAAGAAACTTGCTTCCAAACCACACAGTTCTGGGTTCAGTCTCACAGCATGGCACCTTGAGCAACTGTCTGCTACTGTAGCCTCAGGCCGACCAAATCCTTGTGAGTGGATTTGGAGACAGAAACTGAAAGAAGCTGGTCATATATGTACATACATGTATATATATATGCATATACTCATATATTGTTTGTATATATATATATATATATATATATATATATATATATATATATATATATACTGTCCAACCCATGCTAGCATGGAAAGCGGACGTTAAACGATGATGATGATACTCATATATTGTTTGTATATATATATATGTATATATATCATCATCATCGTTTAACATCCACTTTCCATGCTAGCATGAGTTGGACGATTTGACTGAGGACTGGTGAACCGGATGGCTACACCAGGCTCCAATCTGATTTGGCAGAGTTTCTACAGCTGGATGCCCTTCCTAACACCAACCACTCCGAGAGTGTAGTAGGTGCCTTTACGTGCCAGTCACACGGTATTGGCAATATATATATATATGTATCTATGTATGTATGCATGTATGTATGTATGTATATGTTTGTGTGTCTGTTTGTCCCCCGTAACTTAGCGGGTCAGCAAAAGAGACTGACAGTACTAGGCTTACAAAGAATAAGTCCTGGGGTCGATTTATTCAACTAAAGATGGTGCTCCAGCATGACCACAGTCAAATGACTGAAACAAGTAAAAGAATAAAAGATTATATATATATATACACACACACACACACACACACACACACACACATATATACATATATATATATATATATATATATATATGAGAGAGACCAACAAAGACTAAAGACTTGTCTTGAAGTGGTGAAGTCTATTTCAAGATGTTGCATCTCTTAAAAGAGATGAGAAATGACCATGACCAAAAGTGGCATACTATGCTAGAAAAAGACCTGACCACCTGTTCAAGCATGGTGAAATGGAGAATAAATCTGTGATGGAGGTTGAGATACAAAATATGTATCCACATCTAGACCTTTCACCCATTTTATACCTTTTAAGTTCCCATCAGCTATCCCTCTTACCAATTGAATACTCTCTCATCTAGTGGCCTTCTCTTCCATTCACTGCACTTGGTCCCCTTTTTTTAATAAGGGAAACCTATAGATCTGTTCATACGCAGATCACCCCTGCTGAGGTACTGCATTAAAATAGATGTTCACATCTATACACTCCTCACTGACATCACTGTTTTACCATCGCTATTCTGACAACCTGTCATCTATACTCTGGTCCACCAGCAAACATCTCCCTTCCATACTTCTAACCATTTTCACAACTAACCATCTCTTACTCTCTACCTTATTACACCCTGCTATCACTCTCTCTCTCTCTCTCACTCTCCTTGCATATTATCACCATCATTATTTTGGTTTACCTCCTTCATACTCACACTTCTTCCTTTACTTTACCCATGTTCATTTTCTGCTTTGTCTTCTATACAGCCATCCCAATCATCCAGTATTTGCCTTCATAGTCAAACGCCTTTCTCTACCTCACACTAACTCACCTTCTGCAATCACTTTCTTTTCTACCAAATGTATTGAACAGTGAGGACCCATTTGTCTTCCACATAAAACGCAAGTGAAAACAGTACTTATAATAATTGAAACACTAGATATGATAAAGAAAAAAAGCATAAAATAATGCCTGGGCTCACAACTTTGCACGTGGTTCAAACAAAAAACAATCCTGTTAGACACAGTCCACGTTCTACCCAAGTAACTTTCAATTCAATAGCACAACACAAATAGTACAGTCTCAGCACACAACACAAATCCTTACAATCACCACCCAATGAAATAACTTCCACAATATACCTTACACAGTCACCACCAAACAGCATAACAATACCCACATAACAGTATCTATTCTCAATACAATCACAACCCAATAAAATATTATAACATATACTTTTACATAATCAATAGCCAACATTAGAACACCAACAACTCACATGACTCACAGTCTCTGCAAATACCATTCAATAATACAATAACACAACTCATACAGCACATACTATACACCTTCACCAGTCAATGTTAAAAAATTAAAAAACATAATACAATCCATACAACACATATTAAAACACAAACACCACATAACACAAATTGAACGTACTCTACTATATTAAGATAACGGCAGAAACAAGAAAACAAATCCAACAATGAGGTAATACATCCTCAAAAGACAATACTGCACACATTTCAGGAACACAGAGGTACACCAAATAGTGCTGTAGAAACTGGCATAAAAACTTGAAATAATAATAATCATAATAATAATAATAATAATAATAATAATAATAATAATAATTTTAAAATGTCATTGTCGTTATCGTCGTCGTCATCGTCATCATCATCATCATCATGAAGAGGAGGAGGAGGGTCCTATCTTCATTGTCCACATAGGCCTATGCATATAATACAAAACATGTGAGTATATATATATATATATATATATATATATATATATATATATATATATATATATATATGCAATGATTTCATAAGCAGTGCCATGTTTTTACAATTCTGTAAATAATAATAATAATATTTTTTTATAAGCTTCATCATCATCATCATCATCATCATTTAACGTCCGCTTTCCATGCTAGCATGGGTTGGACGATTTGACTGAGGACTGGTGAAACCGGATGGCAACACAAGCTTAAAGCTTATAAGTGATCACCACATATTGACTAAAGAAAATAGTCTAATAGTAGAGCATATAAGCCCTCTTTGAATCCCATGCATACGGAAAACTCACTTTTTTCCATCAAGGGCTTATATGCCCCAATATTAGACTAATTTCTTTAGTTAGTGTACAGTAATTGCTTACAAAAATATTATTATTATTATTATTATTATTATTATTATTATTATTATTTACAGATATATGTATATATATAATGAAGAAGAAGGGGAGCAAAATCATCATATATATATATATATATATATATATATATATATATAATGAAGAAGAAGAGGAGCAAAATCATAGTACAATACCTGAAATGAATACAAATAAGGATAACCAACCCACCTTCCACTATGATCACCTTCTGCAAACTGGATGCTCTAGAATTGCCTATAAACATTTTCAACTTTAGCTGAGCCATGAAGGACTTATATACACTGAGCTGTAATCCCACAGCTGTTAACAGACTGTTGATGTCATCTTTAACAACTGTTTCAACTTGAGGTGCCAGGTACTTTTGTACCATCTTTTCCTCACTTAGCTCAGTATTTGATTCCTCCTCTTTTAGGATCAACATTAAATCCTTTCAAAGTACCATATAGTTCAGCCACTCTCTCTTGGGGGACTTCTAGCCTTTTGTTTACTTTTTGCTTCTATATCTTTTTGCCTCATTTTTCAAACAGTCTTTGACAGTTCCCCAAACTTCTGTCCTCATCACTACAAAACAATGGAGCAGTATTATTGCTACTCAGAGCTCTGGCTGGTCTTGTACTGGAGGAGGAAACCTCTCATCCAGCTTCTCAGTCATTATTGATCTCTGGTTGGCCCCTAGTACTGATCACTGAGGCCAAGGCAATTTCGTTTGCTTCTGCTCTGACAATGCCTAGGGCTACAACCAGCGATACACTGTAAACAGCAGCAGTAGCCATGGTCTTTTGCCGTTGGACCAACTCAAGTTGAGTCATTCTTTTTGACCCAGATCATTTGCAAAAGATGGATGATAATAATAGTGATGACAATTTCAATCAAGGCTGTAAAGTGTGAGGAAAATATGTGTCACTTGTCTGGAATTTTTTTTTTTTGTTGACATAAAGACAAAAGTCAAAGTAACCTGTTGGGAGTTGAACTTAGAATGTAAAGGAAAATAACTTATTACTTCAAGGCCTTCTGCTTGTTGTTCTACTGCATATGTTAATTTCCTACTTTGTAACATGGAAACAAATTTTGTGGGAGTGTGTAGTCAATTGCATTGACCTCAGTTTTTGACTCCAGGAACATAAGGGACCAAAATCAATAATGAATCTATATGAACATAGAATGTAAAGGGTCAAAATTCAATGCTGAATTTTAGTTCCATTTTCTAACATTTCTATTAAATTATTAGCATCATATTAATAATGATTTTCTACATTTTCTCAAAGCTAAAAATTCAGAGTGGAAATGCTTATTGATTTAATCCCCACTACAATTCTTCACTGGTACTTATTTTATTGACCCCAGAAGGATGAAAAACAAAAATCAACCATAAAGGAATTTGACCTCAGAACATGCTCACCTTAATAATAATGTTGATGATGATGATGATGATGATGATGATGATGATGATGATAGATGAAAAACGCATGGCCTAGTGGTTAGTGTGTTGCACTCACGATCACATGATCATAGTTTCAATTCCTAGACTGAGTGGTGCATTGTGTTCTTGAGCAAAACACTTCATCTCACTTCATCTCTGTGGTCACTTTGACACCTGACGCATGGTACACTGTGCAGCTGTTCAGGCAATGTTGATTTGATGAAGGGTATGAGTTAATGTGTAGCACAAACATTTGATTACTATAAACAAATCACTTGTGCAGGTCATTCAGCAAAAGCTGAACACTCATACGTCGTCTTCGACAGGAGAGTCCATAAATGATAATAATAATAATAATAATAATAATAATAATAATAATAATAATAATAATAATAATCCTTTCTTTCATAGGCACAAGGCCTGAAATTTTGGGGAAGGGAGCTAGTCGATTACATCGACCCCAGTGTGCAATTTTCTCGATCCCAGCAGAATTTGAATTCAGAACATGAAGACAGACAAAATGCCACTGAACATGTTGCCTGGTGTGCTAATGACTCTGCCAGCTTGCTGCCTTAATAATAATAGTAATAATTTTGATCATAATACTAATTTTTAACTTACATATATGGTCTAAAATTTGGTGGGAGAGTAAAGTAAGTATCAGTACTCGATTTGTACTTATTTTAATGATCTGGAAGGATTAAAAGCGAGGCTGACATTGATGGGAACTGAACTCAGAAAGTAAAAGGACATGACTAAGTACTGCAAGGATATTTTGCATTCATTTATACTTTTAGGTTACTTTCATCATTCAAATAAGTACGAGGCATTTAATGGGGATTGATTCAGTTCAGCCATACCCTTTTCCTATAAAAATGTCTTTGTACCACTATAAGAAAAACTTAATACTATTCTTGATATTACTCATGTTTAACTCCTTTAAGCTGTGACTTTATAAAGTAAATATATTGCAACAAGTGAAATAAGTATAGTAGGAAAAATCTAACAAAAACACAATAGTGAAGTTGGTGTTTTATAGGAAAACAGCCAGGAAGTAGTTGTGAATAAACTTACAATGATGAGAACAATATGTATTTAAAAGTAATAAAAAGTAAGGTTATCAAAATATTATGATTTGATAATGAAGACAATCATGATTAAATGTTAGTTTAATGCTTAATTGAAATGAAATATCTAGAAAGTATGGAATAAAATCTATATGTTAATAAATTAACAATTTTAATATTTATTTGAGATCCACAGAGATATGATTTCAATGGAGAGAAAGAGAAAAATCTTTACAATAAAAATTATTAGAATAGTATGCCATACCAAAATGATTGCATTTGTAAATTAAATTGACAAAACATATAGGAATCAAAGATTAATTTGAATGAATTATAAAAATTATATTATTTGTTATATATGCATGCTGCCTGATGATGATATATATATATATATATATATATATATATATATATCATCATCATCATCATTATCATCATCCAGTGTTTTAAATCCAGGTTTTGTCCTTGTTAACGGGGGTGGTCAGATCTATGTCAATGCCATAGCAACCCCCCTCACACCATCTCACCATCTTGCTCGGTTTTGGGAGTCCTCCTTTTTCAAGCCAACCCTCCCAATCTCCTCCACTTTTTCCTTGGTCTACCTCCTTTTCATTCTCCATTTACCTCAAACGCAATCACCCTCCTCAGACATGCTCTTCATCCCTCCTCAACACATGCCCATACCACCTCTCTCCACTCCCCCTTTCCAACCATTCCACTGATTCCTCCAACCCCAGCATTCCCATCAAATCCTCAGTCCTCCTCTTATCAAACAGCTTCACCCCATACATTTCTCTTACCATTGCTCTCTCAGTCCTTCTCAAAATTACCATCTCTCTCTCAGACAACATATATATATATATATAATATATATATATATAATATATATATATGTGTGTTATATACATGTATGTGTATATGTGTATATATATATGTGTGTGTGTGTGTGTGTGTGTGTGTGTGTATAAATATATGTATGTGTGTGTATGTACATAACCCTCAAAATATGTCCTTCAGAGCTAGCTCTTATTCTCATCAAGCTTGTTCAATTTTTCACTCCTTTACACTTTATCTCTTTTCAAAAAGAGTGACCACTCAGGCACTGTCAAAATCCAATCTAACTCCAATCCACTCATATTCAACATCTCGAGATGATGGATATGTTTGAAACAACCATATCCATCATCTTAAGTCTTTCTTTATCTTCTCTCTTGGTGACCTTAGTGACTAAGCCAAAGCTACTGGAGATTTGGTCCATTACACTATTTATTAATGGTCTCTTATCCTTGAGAAATTTTGCCAAACAAAAAAAAAAGATTGTTACCTTGACATCAAAAAATCCTTTGACTGCTTCTTACATAAGAACCTACATATAGGTTCTATCTATCTGTTATCTTTTGGATTGAAAGTATCCTGCTGTTGATCACATGGTCAAATTCAAAATCATAAGGACCACAAAAATGTTAGATAAACAGGAATTGTATAATACAAAATGTATGGTATCAACCACTATAATCACCATTCTTGCAGACTTCACTGAAGCTAGCTACAGCAGAGCAGGGTGTGAATACATGCTTAAATTTAAAATCATAAGGCTCACAAAAAAAAGCAACTTGATATCATCCTGACATGAGGCCCTCAAATGAACAAATGACAACATCAGGATTGTGATGGACTCAGTAACACCAGTGGGAGTGAACAATGATTCTGCATCTCTAAAATTTCTTTACATCATTACATAGCAAAATATTAATTTCTATCCTCAATATTTCCTTTATACACCAATGCCACAAGAAGACACAAAAATTAGTCATAACCAGCCATCGTCACCTATTTGAGTTTTATAACATTTTATTTTAGTTAAGAAATGCCAAAAATATATTTTGGCACTTAACTGACCATGTTTATTGCAAACTCCTGTTTCAGTATGCATACATTCACAACCTTTCAGTAGCTAGCAACTCTCTTCCAACATATCAACCAATTAAAGAAATATCAACATGCTATAAATGCCATGAAGCATATCCTTACTATGTAGCATCACCACTTTTTATCAATTTTCTATTAAGAAATATTTTTTGAATGATCCTGCATTCAAAAAACAACAGCAGGAATTTATTGCCATGAAAAATTTTTATTTACTCTCTCTTTACGCACTCTCTTCTAGGTGTAGCAAGTAGTCTAGCATCAATATCAAGTACATAAAGTGAGCAAAGAATATGGATGCTAACTCCTTATATTCACTGCAGACTAATTCATCACTGGCTAAGAAGACTGGAAGAGTTAACAGCAGAATCAAAAAGCAGTCTGGATGGCTAACAAATCCCATGGTTCAACAAAGAAACCAACATCTTCTGCAACATATAGAATGGCCTTTATCATTCACTGGAACATTAGAAAATGCGTCATCAAATTGAGAACTTACAAAGATTGTCACAATTCAGAATTTGTGGAATACTGAATGCTTACTAGAAAATTTCAGTATCCAAGATTCAATCATATATGCCTGGTACAAATGTTTACCTGTTGTGATTCTCAGAATCTATACTACAGCAATAGTTGGCTTTATTTGGATGAACTGGTTTCACTAACGACCTTAACACAAGACAAAAGAGCAAATTAAATCAATGAGATCTAATTTCAGCTACATATGCGGTTGATAAAAACCCAAAATCTTATTCTTACATTTTTGTGTGCTATGTCAAACTTAAGTGACTGTATATGTGTGTGTGTGAGAGAGAGAGAGAGACAGACAGAGACAGAGATAGAGACAGACAGACAGACAGATAGAAAAAAGGATCGTTTAAAGCCAATATTTTGGAAGTTGTAAAACATTCTCAAAATATTACAAATTATTCAACAACATGCCATTTATCCCAGTTCAACAGCCCACATATTTAGGTTGTTTTGCCATAACTGTCAGCTGAAATCACCATCTCAACAATCACTGACCAATTACTTGTCTCATTGCACAGGATCATTGATCTCTACCAACTGTACCAACCAATTCATCTCATAGAGTCATTAACTTCTCAATCACTGCAGCCTCAAATTAACCCACCACAGAAAGAGTTTCACATCCTCATTCAGTACTGACTAGATATCAACTGAAGAGCACAGTAAAAATAAAGTAACAAATTTATCTTCAAAAACTTTCAGATTCTTATATATTTTACATCAACGTTAACTACATCAAATTTCAGTACAATTTGTGAGACATAAAATAACAGTTATGGAATCCTGTGGAGCCAACCACTGTATTAACAGAAAATAAAGCCATGGAATACAAGCTTGTGGGGAATGACTGAAGACTTTCATACAGTAGTTTACAGAAGGATATGGTTTCCTGTTGCATGATACAATTTAGTTTCAGTACTGCATCTCACAACATGCATGTTAGTTATGCTATAACACAGAGGCACTACTGGATCACAGCTGAAAATTATACTTCAATATTACAGTCATTTACAACTGCATGGACTGAATTTATTGAGAGTTTAGTATATTTGCCATAGACACAGCAACAGAATGGATAGTGCGAACTCTTTGATCAGTAAGCTAGTGCTCTATTGTCTAGCTGAAATACTCATGGCAATCATTAATATTCTCATTCATATTACTCATAAAATACTCAATTATTAATATTCAACTTAGCTTTGAAGAAGAGGTGAAACTCTTCCAATAAGGTTTCATAGACAACAATTGTAAGAGATTCTAGGAAGGTAGTAAAAGATAATTATCTATAACTAATGCTGTGAAGATTTAGGAGAGGGGCTGAATATTATTCTAACAGAGTAAGAGATAATCATAGTCCTTTCTGCAGGGGATAATTGGCACTTGACTTTTACTATCATTAAATACTATGTTATCTGATTCATATTTGTTTTGTGGATTGAAAATTTGTCCCTTCTGCCATTTTAAACAATATCATAGAAATCAGTAAAATGTCTAGAATTACTATTTACGCATCAAATATCATAACTGATGTAAAGTAAAAATTGAGAAGGTTTATAAAATATAGTGGAATGAAAGAAATCAATCAAATGCATGGATTTGAAATACCTTTAAACTACTACAAAACAGATTGCAGTAATAACATAAAATCAGAGAAGGAAAAAAAAAACATTAGCATGTTTTTATTCAGAAAAATTACTAGCAGCATAGGAGATGTGTCTAATACAAAGAACTAGATGAAATAGTGAAGATAATT
>NC_142929.1:38045887-38098387 GCF_046866305.1 Octopus bimaculoides | reverse complement strand
TTTGTTGTTTGATAGACTGGGAGATTATTACTTCACTAGGAAACAAGTAGAAGGTTAGTGAGAGGAAAGGCATCCAACCATAGAAAAAAACTCTGTCCAACATCCTCATGCCTGAACTATGCAAGTATGGAAAAATGGATGGTAAAACAATGATGATAAAGAGAAGGGGGTGAATTGCTGACGTGGCCGACGACAGTACTGCTTGATTGGCACTTGTGCCAGTGGAACGTTAAAAGCACGTCCAAATGTGGGGTGTAACCGGCTCACTTATGAGTACCCCTCATTCATTGGACAATGAACTTCGCTTGCGAAGACCTATTGAGGCAAGTGTAAATAAACAAAAATCGCTGATGTGGTCAATGACACTACCGCCTGATTGGCACTCATGCCAGTGGAACGTTAAGAGAAGCATATCTGAGCGTGATCATACGGATTGGCTCCCGTGCCGGTGACACATGAAAAGCACCATTCGAGTGTGATTGTTGTCAGCACTGCCTTACCGGCACATGTGCCGGTGGCACATGAAAGTCAACATTTGAGCATAGTCGTTGCCAGTGCCGCCAGACTGGGTCCTGTGCAGGTAGCATGTAAAAACATCTTTTGAGCATGGTTGTTGCCAGAACCGCCTAACTGGCCCTCATGCCAGTGGCACATAAAAAGCACCGACTACAATCTCCAGTCCTCAGTCAAACTGTCCAACCCATGCCAGCATGGAAGGCGGACGTTAAACGATGATGATGATGATGATATCAACTCTACTATAGATTTTGTAGACAGAAACTGGAAGAAGCTCATCTCATATATATATATATATATATATATATATATATATATCAATGTGTACAATATTACATATCCATTATGGCTGATCTTACAAACCAGTTTCACACTAGGGGTTGAACAGAGTGTTAGATAACAGCCCACTCATGTAACTCTGCACTCTTCAGAGATGGCAGTTATGGAGTGAAACATGGTGACTGCTCTCTATCATTGGAGGTGAAAAGACACATATATACATATATACATACACACACACACACGTATAATATATATATATATATATATATATATATATATATGTCAATTCTCTAAATGAAGTATTAACAGTAACTGCACGATAAAGTGTAGTATATTGCCACTTAAGTGTGGCTGACCCCTAGGGGTGGATGTTACTGTTGCTTTTAGCCCCAGGAGGACATCTCCTCCATATATATATATTGGTGTGTGTGTGTGTGTGTGTGTGTGTGTGTGTGTGTGTGTGTGTGTGTGTGTGTGTGTGTGTGTGTGTGTGTGTGCATGTTATTGCCTCCTTGCCTTGGCTTTATGTGATAGTTGTAAATAAATGCCACTGTCATGCAAGTGGTGTCCTTTGTTTCTGATATTTAGTGGAAATAAAACATGTCTAGTTATGTAACAATTGGTGATAGGAAAGGCATCCATCCATAGAAAATCTGATTCAAACAAATTCCACCTGACCCATGCAAGCATGGAAAAGTGGACATTAAAGCAATGATGACGATGGTATATGATGGGCTTCCATAGAGTTATGTCTGTTAAATTCCAGCTACAAGATATTGGTCAAATTAAAACTCTGATAGAACATGCTTACCCAGTTGGGACAAACCAAAACTATGTGACTGAGAAGCAAATTTAACCATACAGTTATATTTGTACTAATACATACACGCATGTGTGTGGCTATGTGTGTGTGCATGCGCATGTGTGTGTGTGTGTGTGCATGTGCGTGTGTGTGTGTGTACATGCGCAGATACATATCCAAGTGGGGATTATAAAGACAAATTAAAATGAAAAACTAGCATTCAGTAATAAAAGAATCAAAACAATATCTTAATTAAAAGATGTATAGCCCCTGTAATATAACAATGTATGTTTAATTAAGTTATTGTGTTTTTGATGTTGTTATTATCATCATCATCATCATCATCATCATCATTATTACCATTGTTGCTGTTGTTGTTGATGTTAATCAGTCTATTACAATTAGAGGTAGTTGGAAAACATTTTTCTCATTTATTCCAATCCATGTTAAACATTAGTCTTGATCAATTTTGACTACTCATCCTAATACATCAGAACTTATTTTATCAATATTCAGTGTTGTAAAATGTTAAGCTGACCCTTAAAACTCTCAAACCAATCATCTCCAATGACTGAGAAAACAGCAAACTAGCCAATTGCTGCAATAGTAAAGGAAAAGTGCAAGAGATGTGTAAACTATATGTGATCCAAGTAAATTAATCAATTACTGAAAATGGTAGAAGAAGCACAATGCAAGATAGATTTGGGATGGAATCTATACAGTTTGGATTTGTGCCATAATGTGGAACTACTATCATTTTATCTCTGGTGAGAGACCTGCAAAAGATGTTATTGGCAAAAAACAAATAATATGCTGCTTACTAAGCTTCGAGAAGTTTAACCATACTTTGAGGTCTAGTGAACAGAGAATGGTTGTGACAGTTGTTAAATTCTGTTTCCATGGCTATCCTCATCTATGGTCATGATGAATGTTGGGTAATGACAGAAAGAGTATGATTGTGAATTCATGTGGCTGAAATGGGATTCCTCCAAAGGATTTCTAGAGTAATGTTACTCAGTAGAGTGTGTAGCTCAGAGATCAGGGAGTCTCTCCCGGTGAAGCCACTACTTTGCATTGAGAGGTCACAGCTTCAGTACTACAAACATGTGATTAGAATGCTGCAGGAAAGAATCACAAGACAGATTCTTCAAACTGTGCCAATCAGCGAGAAAACTAAGGGTAGACCAAGAATGAGATGGCTGAATAATATCCAGTCTCAGATGGTTGTACTTGGGAATCCAGCCGGAAAATCTAATGACAGTTGCTTCTGATAGGACCATATGGAGGAAATACCTGAGGACTCTACCTCCTTGAAGATGGAGAAGATGAATAGATGGAATATAGGATAAGACCAGCTATGACTTCTATGAAATTTTTAGTGTAAAAATATGTATGCACAAGGTCCATCTCTACCCTCAGATTTTTTCTCTTTATATGCATCTAAATGTGTGAAATGTGAACATTTTTAGAATTTGAAATATATATATTTTCTATGTACAAACATTAATATTCTAGATCATCATTATTATAGTGAGGGGACATTACTTCACCAAAATTGAAATGTCATAAAGACTTCAGAATAGTAAGTAGTTAATATTTTTTCATAACATTCCCAGTTTGATGCCATGAAAAATCCATAGGCAGTGAATGGGTTTGCTGAAGAAAAATTAAGGAGTACGCTTAGTAAAAGAGTATAGATAACTGAAGTAAGAAAATTTAAATTGTATCAGCGGAGAACAAGAGGTCTAGGAAAACAAATGAATGCAACCATTTGGGAATGAAATGCCTGTTTTATATATATATATATATATATATATATATATATATATATATATATATATATATATATTCGTTGCCAGTGCCCCTGGACTGGCTCTTGTGCGGGTGGCACATAAGATGCACCATTTTGAGCGTGGCCATTGCCAGTACCGCCTGACTGGCCTCCGTAGGATTTTCGAGCGCGATCGTTGCCAGTGCCCCTGGACTGGCTTGTGCGGGTGGCACATAAAAGAGACCATTTCGAGCATGGCCGTTGCCAGTATCGCCTGACTGGCCTTCGTGCAGGTGACACGTAAAAGCACCTACTACACTCTCTGAGTGGTTGGCGTTAGGAAGGGCATCCAGCTGTAGAAACTCTGCCAAATTTAGATTGGAGCCTGGTGTTGCCATCCGGTTTCACCAGTCCTCAGTCAAGTCGTCCAACCCATGCTAGCATGGAAAGCAGACGTTAAACGATGATGATGATGATGATGATATATATATATATATATTACTTAAGCAAAATTATGAAATATTCTGAAGGGAAAATTCAAAAACCAAATATATAGAAAATATTCTATAGTTGTCTGAAGTCTTAAAAACTATTGTATTTATGATAATTATGTAAGTAGGTTCAAATCTTCAGACATCTCTTATGACTGGGTAGCATGATTTACACAATGAAAACTGTTCTTTACATCAAAATGGTAGTCACCTTTAGTCCTGACTGTGTGCAAGCATGCAAATACATGCAATGACTGCTTCAACAACATTAGCATAACAATTATATCACAGACTATGGTAGATAGATAAAGTGTGCAGATGTTGACTGTATATGTTTACATATGAATAAAAGAATAGAGAACAAAACAAGCAACTATCTAGAATACTATAAATATAACATAACTCTATGAAAGATTAACTCTGTTACTGTTAGTCATCTTTGTGGCTTCTGAATTCCCTTTGTGATTACAGGCAATGTTCCTGGCAGCATGAATTAGATAATATGTAAAAGTTTTTTCCACAATTCATGACACACGTGTACAACAAACACGAAAGAAAGTTAGTGCTTGTGTTACTGGCCCAGGCTTGGTAGAATTGCTGAAGAGTTTGTCAGATCTTGTGATATATGTGCTAAAATCAGATCAAAACACATTCTTGAACTGATAAGTGATTCAAATTATGTCCTTAAGAAAGATTACTTATGAAATGTTGATATGTACAAATGCTGAGACAGCATTGAATATTCTTAAGTCAACCAGTCTTGGGATCAAGCTTCTTCAATGTTCCAGCAGAAGTCTGGAAAATGCAAGGAATCTAATTTCTATCTTCTCTGGATTTCAGCTTCCAATTAGAGAAATATCAAACTATGGACCAGAATTTGTTCAATTAAAGAACTGGTTAAACTCAATTTGGTTGTAAGAAAACTGAAAGTCCTGCTGACACTCCAAAATCTAATGGTGTAACAAAGAGCAGTGCAAGTAATCAAGTTTCTCTCACGAAAAGTTTATAGTCTATCAACTAGCAATTTTGCAAGTATTTACCAAAGATTCTTTTCAAACATTGCATCTGGTACATGCAACTTGTCTCCAGATGAGAAATTAACTGACAGATAAAAGTGTAGCAGTAAACTTTCACTAATAAATCATTACAAGAACAACAGCATAATATTTTCTACAGATGTATTATCTAATTCTTACTGGAAGGAACATAGCCTAGATTAACCCTAAACATGAAAAAGTACAGTTAGTATCAACTGAACAAATAGCTCATGAATATCTTTGCTCAAGCATGTGCTTATTATGATCAGGCTATTAACAGGCCAAAAATCACCAGTTTCTTCATCTCCTCTTCTTATTTACCAACTCTTTATCCATATGAACAATAACATTTAGCTTTAATTCTTCCTGACTAAAAATTGTAAATCTTGGAGAAGACAGTTCATCACTAATTTGACCTACTGGATGAGCTTTCAGTATTAAACTTGTAACCACCTTAAATGTATCAGTACTTTTATCTTCAGAGTTGTTTTCACTCTCTTTCATCAGAATTGAGACTAGTATTAATGCTAGAAGTACCAGATATTTCTGGAATCTTCAGGATAAGGAATCACTTTATTTTAATTTAGATATAGAAAGGTGTTTTTTTTATTTTTCATTTTGCACAAAAGAATTATCAGTATGATCAATGTCTGAGGATGATTATTGCAAATCCATATTTGACTAGTATTTCAGAAGCTCTAAAGAGATTTGTTAGTAGCAGAACTATAACTCACAACATCGAAAAAGTATTCACAGATTTTGTTTGTCTTTTAATACATTTGGTCAGAACTAACAAAATTTATTTCTACCAGCTTCATAAAAGTTAAGCTAATACCAAAAGAATTATCTAACATTTGTAATACTATAGAGTATTACATACTATAATACAATAAAATAATTCAGTGAAGTTTCACAAGTCCCAAAAAGCTAAAGTGTTAAAGTATTATTCTTTATTATTTTTGTTGTTGTCATCATTGTGTAAGCCCGTGTCATCTCTGATTGAGACCTATGGCACATAGGCAGTTGGTTAAATCCATAACTCATAGATTTGTTGTTTTATATATGTCATACCCCATATATCTGAGGATCATACAGCATATTTTGACATGCAGTGATTAATCTGCAGCTAAAGATCCTCTATGCTAGCAGACCTCAATCTTTCCTCGTGATAACCCATTTTGGTAAATCAATAATCCTCTGCAAACATTTGATACTTTTCTGGTGGAAACTGTTGTGTTTACAATTACAAAAGTCTACATCATAAGTAAGTTCAGATTCTCAGACATTTATTATAACTGGGTTTTGTGATCCAAGGGATACACCATGAAAACTGTTCTTTACATCAAACTGCTAGTTATCTTATTGACCTGACTACATGCAGTACCACAAGAACATTAGCATAACAATAATATTACAGACTAAGTAGATTGATACAATATGCAGATGTTGACCAGATATGTTTACATATTAATAATAGAATAGAAAACAAAATAAAACACAACCTAGAATACTATAAACATAACAGAAACCAATTATTTTTTTTAAAAATGTAAATTGAAGTTAATGGTTTAACGTCAATCTTCTCACAATGATAGTGATATATAGCAAATTTTTAGTTACTAACAATATAAATGGGTAGGTTTTTTTTTTCAAATAAACTAATTCATTTCTCTTTTATCTTATGTAAGTATTCATGTCAGAGCAGTATTTTAATATCAAGAAAATATTAAATCAAGTTATAATTTCAGCAAGAACAGCAACAAAATAGTGACAATCAAAACCTATTTGATATACCCTTAAGGTTTCTATCTAGGATGAAACTGATATAGAATAACTAAGACATTAAGTTACAATCATATTATTTTATCAAAATTTCATTTTTGTAGCCAGAGTTTTGTTTTTCGTTTTGGATTCTTTTGTATGTATGTATATTTTTGTAATCCATTATATCCTTTCTCTGAGTAATTCAAAAACTAAAACCATTTTTCTGCAATTGCAAAACTTTCAAGAAAATATTATACATTTCAAATGTTGCTAATAGAATATATTCAGATATCTTTTATCAAAATCATATTTGTATAGTGACAATGACTCCAGTTAAAGTGGTTTTCATTCAGATGCAATTTCCTTTGTAGATTATCTACTTGGCAAGTACCTTTATCTGTCATTACATTTTCCCCATTAGTTTTTGTCCAGGTAAAACACCATCAGAGCCAAAGTAAACATGGTTTCAATTGAATGATCAAAGTTGGCAAACAGACTTTTATTGCAAAATCAATTATAGGAAGGATGTGAATGATATTAGTGAAGCTACAAAACAAAATTCCCTTTGTTCTAGCAATCATGCAGTGCATAGAAAGATTCTGCAACATATAAGATAGAATACAGAGCAAAGGCATGAGATAAATAATGTTTAGCAGAGAAAGATGTTTAGGAAACATTTTGTTTAAAGAATTACTAGCCAATAAAGACACAAACAAAATCACAATTTCTTTTGGGAAAATAAATCAATATTTATAAAAATATTACAGGGAGAAACTTTAACATAATTTTCAAGTTGTTTTTTTAACTGATTCCTTGGCTAATATCCTTTTGAAGATAATGACTAGATTTTATATGGTGAGCTACAGCCTTCTGGACTGTATGAGAAGTTGATATTGCTTTTGGAAAGATAAAGGTTTATAAAAATAGGAAGTCATAAACAGTTCCAGAGAACTGCAGTTTTTGTAGAAGCACTATGCATATTGTTTTTAGTACAAGAAAATGCAAAAGAACCATATTTAATGAATTCAGAGGAACTGAAACTGTGGTTGTGGTAGTGATAGTAAAAAGGTAAAAGAAAAAAATGCAAACAAATCAAGATAGATAATGACTAATGAAAAATATAATTCTGAATTCTATTAAGAGGCTGAAAAGAACAAACTTCTTCAAATGTAGTATTAGTACTTCAAAGAAGAGTAAATTCCAGTTTTATATAAATTTAGAAATTGTTATTAGATTAAGAAGATTCTGAGCAGTTTGAGCTGTTCAAATCATACTTTACCTAAATGGTTCTTATGCCAAGCTTTGTCAAAGGTCTTACTAATATTAAAAATGACTTTTCGCCCAATGTCATTCTTGGCATTGGATCAAGTATGAGACATAAGAGAAGTTACTAATAGCCTTCAGCTCTGATGCTGTAAAAAGATTTATGGTATTTGCATTGGTATGACAGATAAAAATGGTGACATTTAGAAAGAATTAATAATTATAGTTTCATAGGGACAGATCACATGTCTTTGAGTTTCAGAAAACTAATGAAGAGGATAGGACAGAAATTAGTATGCAGACATGATGACTAGGATGCTGTTTCGATTCATGGATCTCAGTGCTTAAAGAAAGAATAATAAGCTAAATGGATCATGGGGTTTGGATGTGGAAGTAAAATATCAGATTTATGGAGAATAAAAGAGGACATTTTTTAGCAAAGTGTTCAACAAAGCAAGCAACTTTGTTATGTAAAATACTACTGACATGGAGATTAATATTGACAGGAAAGGGATGAGAAAGATTTGTAAAAGTCAATAGGAATATACCAAAATAAAAGACCAAATGCCTACAGGTGTGAGCCATGTACACAAGTTGCAGCTCAAATCAAAGAATAGCAAACTAATATTAGGTCATATTTTCTTTAGGACATATTTTTCTTTATTCCTCTATTAGACACAAAAATCTCACCCTTTATCTCTTCCCAATCACAGCAGTCCAGACTAAACACTATATTCCAACTTTGCTCTAAAAAGCAGTGTGTGTACTTACATAGAACCTATTCTCACTGCCAATCATCTTTCTCACCTGGACATTAGAAACAAAAACTTCCAGCTAGCCTGGCTCAAAGTTTCTCTTCTCATTCCTCTCAATGCATTCACTGTCCCAACTGTTCTTCGAACTTCAACCATCAACTGTTGTTTAACTATTTTTAATACTATATTGAAGACACCTATTCCAGCACACCTTTCTTTGAAGTTATCCTCTTCAGTGCTACCACTACTGCACCTATTTTCATCTCTGAACCATAGACCAATTCTCAAAAAGAACTTGACTTTTTTCTTACTTCTAAACTTAGCCCTTAATCAGTGATGACATTCCTTTTTTTTTTTCACCCTACCATATGATGAACCCTACTTGCTAAGCCTTCTGGTTCTTTAATTCAGCTGTATGACCAAAGTTCAACCATTTCTATGCTAACTATTTTTCAGAGAAAAATTGCTTCACCTCTGGACCATTCAATACAGAGTTAGGCAGGTGACTGATAACCAACATTCTAGGTATCTAAACCTACAACCCTGAAATCATCAAGTAGCTAACATACAACTGTTCAAAGAAAACTTAACATAATACCAAGAGAAAATATCAACCATCATCAACCAAAGCAAGTTTACCCACTGCTACGATGCACTGTCTGAAGGTACTGTTTGACAGAGCTAGTTTCTATTTTCATCAAGCCCTCTCAACCAATCTATAGAAACACAATACTATGTTCCACACAAAACGTAACCACTATCCTTATCAGTTTGGCTGTTTTTTTTATTTTCAATAATGACTACTAGTATCATTTCTCAAGAGGAAATGTCTTACTCTCCTCTATCACTTCTCAGAACTCCAGTAAAAGGGATATTGTTGCTCTTGACATCAGCAAAGCCTTTGACTACATCAGACTAGAGCACCTCCCAAATAAGTTCCATCTCTCGTCTTTTGAATTCAAAGCTTCCTGTCACACTGTTCCATCATGGCCTGCATTGAAAGAATGTTGACTCAGAGAGAAATCTTTCAATTCTAGCATATCACATGATTTAGCTACATCTCCCACATAACCTCTTCTCTATATAACAAACTTACTCAGTGATACCTCTAGTCTCACACACACATTCCCAAACAACTAATACCATCTCTCACTCATCCTTGACATTCTGCACACAAGCATTATTTATATGCAATCTAGATATCTCACTGAAGACTTGCACAGGATCATGAACAGAGACTTGAAAACATTCTCCAATTGATTCTTGACAATCTAGTTCTCAAAACAGTACCAAGACACAATCAGAAAACATACTGAGAAAAAGCACTGCATAGTTGTTAAGTATGAACAATACATAACTAAAACCCTAAAAGCATCACAGTCACCAATGAATCCTCATGTTGGCTTCACTAGGTTTCTTCATCAGGCCTAGAAAATATATCAGCTTTTCTAAGTTGCTCCTCTCTACATCACTCATATACAATTCACATTGAAGTACTATTCACATATACAGAATAGTATTGCACCTTATATTACAAAAGAAAAAGGCCATTCAGCAAACACTTATTCACCAACTCACTACAACCGCTAGCCCAGAGATGTATTGTTTCTTTTCTCTACCTCTTCTACTACAACAGCCTCTACTCCTCTGAACTAGTAAGCTATATATATCATTCACTGAAGCCCAAATGGCGTTCTAATTTCTTTTTCTTTCTTTATTCCTATTGTAGCTCATACTTTTTTTTAATAAATCCTCCCTAGAATTGTAACTTTCTGGAATTAATTTCTCTTTGCCCATATTTCTCATACAAGCATCAACCACAATTCTTGCTCTCACCAATAGGAGATGGCTTAAAAAAGTCAGGGTTGTTGCCATTCTTTGAATTAATATTTTACAGAAGAAAAATAAAAGTATCAGACAATAATTCAATTCAATGAACAAATAGGAACTGTACCAATAAATCAGTCCTTAAACCCATAAATATCTATAATAGATCACCAAAAAGCAACAATATGTGACTGTTACTGTGTAGTGGATTGATGTATGTAGAAGAATTTATTGTATGAAGGAGGAAGAATGAATTCTATAAAGCACTGACTGTTTTGGTTTTAACATCTAGTAGTATATGTAAAAGGAATATCAATCTATACCTCTAGCTTTCAAGTTCTTAAGATTTATGAATATTCACAAAGAAATTCTGAAAACAATACATGGTCTATTATTGAAGAAATCAAAAGTAAATATTTCTCTTAAAATTTTACTTGCTGGTGATAAGTTTGCAGAAAGGGTCACTACAATGGCATTTGCAGGCTTCTGAACCATTGAGACTGATGTCATTAATATTCCCCTTGAACCTTTGAACTTTAGCAAGTCAACATCTTTGAGGAAAGATGAGCAGGAAAGGAATCCAAAAGAGCTGAAGTTCTGGGAAGGAAAAACTGAGCATAGTGATTAGTGCAAAGCTTGTGAAGTTGGGCACAACAAGAAGGATGAGAGGAGAAAGACAAGTAGGTTAGGAATGCCTGAATGGAGTTCTCAGCCAGCTCCAAGGAGCAAAGGCAAATATAATACCCATAGAAAAAGCAAAGAGAGGAGTCCTGTTCTGTAATTAACAACTCACTCAATGTTAAAATGAAAATTAAAACTTCAAAACTAAATATATACATCTGGAAAGACTAAAAGTTACATAAGGATATATGTTACTCTAGTAAATTGATCAGGAATCAAAAATATTTTCAACTATAAATTAAGTTTCTGGCTTTCCTTAATGTTATGGATGAAATAAATATACAGCCTTTTTTCTTAACTTTTTTTTTTTTTACAGTTTAACTGATTCTCTGAAATTACAAGCAGCTATTTTCATCTGGCATAATCCTACTTTAGTTGCTGTCAATCACATATTTATAGAGCTCAGTTCTTGAGTTATTCTCTCTGCAGCTGCAATCTTTTCACTTTAATATAACACATGATATCTCTAATATTGAAATATTTTCTAAGTATAACTAAGCTTAGACTGTCTTCTTGAATCATAAACTGTCAATCTTATTCTGTCCAAGATTCCTGCAGTTATAGTGAAAAACATACAAATGCAAAATCTTTGCGTTGTGTTGGGATTTTTTTAATGCTATCATTTTAAGACTTATTTGTGTGTGAGTGAGTATGTATGTGTGTGTGCATGTGTATGTGTGCATGTGTATGTGTGCATGTATGCGCGTGCATGTTTGTGTGCGTGTATGTGTGTGTGTGTGTGTGTGTGTGTGTGTGTGTGTGTGTGTACCACTACCAGTATTCCTACAGCCAACTTCAAAATTTTGGTATCCGTTTTTACCCAGTTTGTTTGGTTGATTGACTGTTTGAGTGTATGCTGTATATCTCACTGAAACTATGCAATATAAATGTTTTTACCAACAATTACCAAGCAAAATAACACAGAAACTGTTCAGATACAGGTGCATAACAATACAATCATTTTCATATATGGCTATTTTATTTCAAATACTAGCCACATATGTATACATATTTCCTTTTGTTTTCATTTCATCAACCAATTTGCATAATATTAGGTCAAATATTTCTTGATTATATAATGAAGGGTGGACATCAAATGTAACCCTACTTGATTTGATACCAACTCCACCAATTCTATGTTAAACATCTTGAAATAAGAAGTTATAGATACTCAGTCTTGTGTTAATTAATACTAATATATTCTAGAAATTAGTTGAACAACCCAAAGTCTTGAAATAAAAAGAAATGAATTAGAAAGATTTGATTTTATTTAAAATATTGGTATTTTCGAACTGTAAAAATAAAGATTAACAAACCTGATAGCAATTATAATAAGTATGAAAATAAGCATGCCAGTTTCAAATTTCTTTCAAAAACAAGAAAAAACAATATATTGAAATTCATATCAGGCTAAATAAAATTCAAAAAATCAAATTATTAATGAGTAGTATAGAGTAACAGTGTGTTCTGTTGTAAATAAGATAAGAATATTTGAATTTGAATAGATACTATCATATTCATTTAACATTAAAATAATGATTTCTTATATTATTTAATGGGCTTGAAAATAAAAATAACCTATATTTAAAATAACCTATGTTTATAAACAAGAAAATATTAATGACTATAATAGTAGCAACTGAAATAAGATATGTCTTAAATTTTCAAAATTGTAACAAATGATTAACTACAGATTAATAAATTCACCACAAAACTGAAACATCAGTTTCCCTTTAAAATCTGAAACAAATTCCTGTTAAAAATACATGTTTTTCAAAACCAAATAAATACACAACTTATAGAAAACATCTGTCATAAATGAATCATCATTAATATCATTTAATGTCCATGTTCTACGCAGGCAAGGGTTTGATGGTTTGACAGGATTTGATAGATCCAAGGACCGTATTGAGCTCCAATGTCAGTTTTGGCATGGTTTTCATGGCTGGACACCTTTCCAAATGCCAACCCCTTTACAACATGTACTAGGTGCTTTTATCATGCCACCAGAATTAATGAGGTCACCATGCAGCTTGCAAGCCTAAAAAAACCTAAGAGGAGGAGGAGGGTGCATCCTTATGTTAGATGGGGAGGGGGTTAAGTTATGAGTGAAGGGGTTGGAGAAGGGCAGGTTCTTGTAGAGGAGGCTAAACAGCTACTCACATTTAGAGGAGAGAGTGGGAATAGATCAGTAGTATTTCTAAAGAGATAAATGCTGGTGATAAGGTGTCCAGGAGACACCTCAAGATGGTGTTCAGGTGGCACCAACCACATTTAAATATTTTAGTTAGTAATTTCTTTAGAACATAGTCTGTGTTAAATTCTTAACATACAGTAATTTCCTTTCTAATAACTTTATATACTAACTAAATAAGGTTTCCTTTCTAATAAGGTTAAGCTGTGGATGCACAAGAGTTTCAGAGGAATTACAAGTAGGTTGAGAAAGGAAAAAATTACTTTGTAGCTAATGCACATGAATGGTTAAGAGTAAGAACACCTATGAAATGAATACCTTCAAATGCTTAGAAGACTCCCTAGATGTAGTTGATAGCTTCTGTTACTGAAGTGACTTAATTAGTGTGGAGGCAGATGTTCCAAAAGTATAGTAGTTTGACAAAAACAAATGGAGTAAAAATAGACCATGGATTTATTATATTGGCTGGCAAAGGAATCTTCTGCAAACAATGTCCCATAGTTCAGAGGTTTCAATATGTGAATAAAAAATACTTAATTTGGAAAACAAGCAAAGGTCAACAACCAGAAAAGTATATAGCCATAAACAACTTTTGTTACATGGGTGACCAAAACTGTAGGTGTTCTGAAAGCATAGCAACCAAAGTAAGAATGAGTTATTTTTGAGAGGGAAAATGGGCAGATTACATGATGTTTGTCTACAAACTGCAATGTTACATTACCGCAAGACAAAGGGGTTTGAATGCACAGGATTTGTAAAGACTAGAAAGAAATAAAGAAAATATGCTATACTGGGTAAGTAATGTTAGGATACATGAACAACAAAGCACAAATGAGCCTTAGAAAGAAAATAATGAATATAAGAGGAATCAAATACAGTGTACAAACAAGAAGACTGTATTGGTGTTGGTAGGTGGTTTGTATGAAGGATAACAGCTGTATTAAGAAGAGCGGGGCACTCAGAATAAAAAGAACATGTGGAAGAAGAACTAGGAAGACATGGCATAAATGCTACAGTGAATAGGAGAAATCCACAGCATTGTAGAGTGAATGGAGTATGTGGTAGAAAGATGAGAGGGTATTACAAAGATGACTTAACAGGGATACATTGAGCACAAGGTCCAAAATGTAGGTATATTATAGCTCTCAGCCTACACCACTCACTCCATTTTAACATTCATTCTGCTATGCCTGCACAACTGGATGGGTCTTTTCTAGCACTGCATATCACTAACCATTGTAGTGCTATCATTTCCTCTATGAGACAATGAAATATTGAGTGGACTCTTCGCTTAGCCAAATGTGTGCATGAAAACTGCTCCAAATCTAAACAGACATATCCAATGACTGCAGACAGTTAGATGATCTATTAAGTTTATATTCGGTAACATAATATTATACATCTTTTAATGTAATGACTGCTTCCTTCTTGGCTTATGAACCATACACAATCATGCATCTACACACACGCACACACACACACACACACACATGCACACAGACACACACATGCACACAGACACACACATGCACACAAGCATACACACATATATATAACAAAGTTCCAAAGGTGCCAAACAAGCTGGTGTTTGGAACATAAAAAAACTTAAAATTTTGATGGAAGTTTTTAATACAGATCATTTTAAATATGAAATTTGCAACATAGAACCATGAATGGTCTTGGACCGTTTGGTATCAAAAGGGTTAATATATTAGGTTCTTATAAGACATTTGTTTTCATGTTGACTAATGATAGTGAGGTTTTGATATTCATATCATTCTATCTCTGACTCTTATTTTACATTCAAATTTTTTGTTTTTTTTTAGCTATAGTTGTACAAGCTCCCATTCTCAAAATATAGCCGTACTTTTATCAGTAAGATGACAGGTGTAGCTAACAAGCCAATCTAGTTCAAGCTAGAATGGAAAACAGGTGTTGAATGAAAGTAAATGAATTGTTGTTCTTTTTGCTTTGTTTTGGCTTTTTGAAAGGGTGAGGAGGTGGAAATCAATTTTTGATTAGGTGAGGAGCTAGTTTAGAAAATGGCGTAGCATAGTTTAAAAAATTAAGTCTATTATTTCAACGATACTATTTTATCAACCCTAGACAAATAGGAAAAAGAAAATGCTACTGATCCAACAGGAGTTCAACTTAAAGCAGTGGCATATAAGAACTGTTACAGTTCTATAATTGTAACAATGAAGTATCTTGTGACGTTTTACTGTCACATTCACCTTCCCACCTTTTCGAGAAATAATAGTAATAATTGTGTGTGTGTGTGTGTGTGTGTGTGTGTGTGTGTGTGTGTGTGTGTGTGTGTGTGATTACACTGATAGCACCGATACACGACAATTTTGGTTTTGTTTTGTAACATATAAGGCTTGTTTTATACGAGAATATATGGAGTGAATTAATCTCCATATGTTTTATAAGTATTATTTTACTGATACGAATTACAAATCAGATTTCAGATTTGAATTCTAAACTGTGAGGCAGATTTAAATTCTAAACTGAAAAGCTAAAAAATCCGGTTTATTCCCGTTTGCGCTAGATGAATTAGGAACAAGGGAAACAACTCGTAAAAGACTTACAAACACAATCTGATAGAACATCAGAGTTAAACTGTGTAGTATTTAGTTATTTCCCTTTGCATTTTGATTTGAAATCCAACTGAAGTTAACATGTATTTCATTCTCTCAGAATCAATAAAATAAATGTTATTTGTCAAGTACTTAACTCCACATAGACCTGCAAATCGAAATCTTTGACCTTATGCCAAAGCTAATATTATTTTGTTACTCTGTAGTGAAAGGACAGTAACATTCCTACTAGATTTGAATGAAGTTAATATTTACTATTAACTGTTGAACATTAACAGCTGTCCTACAAAAGGAGCACTTCATAAATTTTGTAATTTAGGACTTAGGAAGTGGGATACAGTAAAAGAGATGGTAGATGGAAGTAGAATAAAATTAGCAAGTTCAGAGGATCAAATGCTACTATTATAGCATTAATAGAGACAGAGTGAAGCTAGAGCATATCAGAATTATATTTGGTAGTATTGGTGAATAAAGATAGATGCTGACAAGAAAGTATGTGCATGAAGTGGCTTCATTATCTCCAATTATTAGCATTAATATAGGGCAGGCATAGGCCACCTTTTTCATGAAGTGGGCCACATGAGACATCAGGCAGGCCACACTACTAAAAAATGTTATTTTCTTCATTGTTATTTTCTACCATTCAGATATTATTCAGATGTTATTCAGATGCCATTCAAATGTTTTCTGCCTTTCAGAAAGTCCTGCAGGATGCAGTTTGTCCGTGACAGGTATAGGGTATATATGGAATTTGTAAAAGCTTAGCAACTGCTTAGGACTGAATTCTGTTTTGCTCTTAAGAAGCCTGACCTTTATCATGTAGTCTTGATTGCACTGTGCAAGGCTACTTTGAAAGAATGTCAAAGATTATTAAATCTAAAATTTGAAACAAGTAGAATTGTTTCAGTTGATCATGAGAAGTGAAGATGAGGTATCATTAGTTTGCTTCAATAAGATATATAACTGCTAAATATTGGTGCTACTGAAGGAAATTCTTTCCAAGTCTCTATTATATGATGCTCTAGAAGTCTCCTTTTTTGGAAATGCATGGAGGTCAACCAGATGTTGTTAAGGCACACATGGATGAAAATTTAGGTGCATGAAATTGAAAAGTCACATAGTCACAGTGGTGAGTGATAAGTACCAATACCAATACTCTTACCTTGAGTAGTAGCACCTGTTAGTATCCTACTGGGAGTGAAGGACCCCTAGTTCTCTTTAGAACAGCTATCTAGGAGAAGGTAAACTTGTTAAAAAAAACCTGAAGCACTAAATTATCCTTCATAAAGCCCACACAAACAGTTAAAACGTGTGATTGCCCTAATTGTGGGGCTTACATCAACCTCATTGAAGACAAAACATATAAACATAAAACATATAAATTGGCAAGTTTTTACCATAAAAAATCATTTTAGTTGTTCATCAAGAAATTTAATATATGCCATTAAATGTAAAGGATGTAACGAAAAATAGATAGGTAAAAAAATTTAATCTCAGAAATAGACTGACTATAGATCAACAAGTACAAGACCCCAGTACTAGACAGATCCCACTGAGTGAGCAAATACACATATGTGCTAAAAATAAGTCCCAGTGAACATCTGAGTGCAAGTATATGTGCGTGTGTGTACTTTTTTTAAGTAGCAATCCAGAAAAGAAGTACTCAATATGAATACAGAGTGATTTGATCAAGTAAATCCAGAGTGTGGTATTTGTTCTACTGAATAGTACAGAAAATCCATGTCCTTAGAAACACAGCAAACCAGTGAATGAACTATTAGGAATCAGTAACCGATGGTTCACCAGATGCAATATGAAAGGGTTCCAGCAATATAAGTTACAAAGAAGTCAGTGAGGAAGAAGCTAATATCAAGTAATTTAGTCATCTTAAAAATCATAATGTTTAACTGGGAAATTAAATGCCATGCTAGATTAAAGAAATTATGACAAATTAACAATGTCTCATCATTCATCAGAGTTCTCTAAATCAAAAGCTTACTTTGTGGTGTCACAACAGATTTAGCACTTTAGAATCTGCCAAGGTAATTTTTGCAAAAAAAAAAGCAATTTTATATATTGTAAAAAGTTGCCTCAGACACTTTAAGATGAGAGTAAATAGCAATAATTGGGGATATTATAAAGGTTAATTATGTTAGAGGGACAAGACAAACATATTATATGATTTTGTAAAAGAAAGTTAATGCATGGCTATGTGGTAAGAAGCTTGCTTCCCAACCACATGGTTTCGGGTTCAGTCCTACTGCATAGCACCTTTGGCAAGTGTCTTCTACTATGCCCTCGGACTGACCGAAGCCTTGTGAGTGGATTTGATAGATGGAAACTGAATGAAGCCTATTGTGTGTGTGTGTGTGTGTGTGTTTGTCCCCCACCATTGCTTAATAACTGGTGTTTGGTGTTTACATCCCCATAAGTTAGCAGTTCAGTAAAAGAGATCAATAGAATAAGTACCATGCTTTAAAAAAAAAAGTACTGGGGTGGATTCATTTGACTAAAAGTTCTTCAAGATGGTGCCCCAGCAAGGCTGCAGTCTAATGACTGAAATAAGTAAAAGATAAAAGAATTATAATAGAATTTCATTGAGACTGTGTACTAATATCCACATAGATTACCCCCACCCCATTTAGTAACTGTAGATATAGATGTTTAAGGATTTAATGCAACTTATGACAAAATAAGTAATAAATGTGTTAGATTAAACACTGATCTGAGAGCTGAATTCAGAAATATTAAGTAAAATGATTCACCAGAATTAATGGAGATGAATTTGTCACAAATATTGTTACATAACTTAAGTGGAGAAATTTTCCATGTGTTGAAGACTGTTCTTTTTTGTCAACTCCAATGAATATCATGTCATCAATCAATTGTGAAGATAGTTTATGAGTTCTGAAAGTAACTGATATATAGAACAAACCAAGTACAAGAGATGAAACAGTGATAACAGAGATTATAATAAACATTGCTTGGGAAGTAAGTGGGTTTGGATAGGGATGAGAGTAAAGAAATAGAGCTGGTACAGGTTATTTAGAATATTAAACAGTTCAGTTTTACACCAGTTAGATTGATGTGGATAATGCTGGAAATTAAAGAATAGTTTAGAAATGAATAAAAGTAGACGTTTGTATGAATTCATAAGAATATAATAAGTATACTTGCTCATTTGATGAAGCTTTACACATAAATCTGTGTTTTTAAGTTTTATTATTGAATACAACAAACAGTAGTTTAACTATTTTAAATTCAACAACTGATTCAATAAATGTCTGAGTAACTAATTTTGTTTTTAATTCTACATTTTTTCTTCTTACTATTGTGAGTTGAATGTTTCTGCTTCTGAATCCAGATGTATGAAGCTTTAAAGCTTGTTGCCTATCTGATGCTAGCTACTCAAGTATGCTGTGTGGGTACCTATATTTTCCTATTTAAACTAAATACAATCTGATTCACTAAGAGAAAAGTCAAATGTCTTCAATTAGAAAAATATTTGAAATACTCCAACACCTTATTCATACTGCTAAAGCAACTCTTGTAATTTATTTACTCCAAATTTTCATGGGCTTTTCATAACAAGAATAAAAGTAGAAACTCATATTGAAAGAAAACTTCAGTATAATGTCAATGACATCAAAAGCCACTTTTGAATTTAAAAAAAATTGAAAAAATTAATTTCAAAAGGGTCAATATAGAACACAATTCAATCTGATCCATAACAAGTCAGATGAAATGTAAGTGAAATTAATGCTGTTTAAATGTCACTAAAAATAACTGTTGAAAAGGAAGAAAACAAGAGAAAGTTGAAGAAATGTCAAAGACATCGTTAAGTGATTATCACATGTATCAAAGAATTATCATGAGGCTACATAAATGATTTGAGATTATGTCGTTTGGTTAACCTCATCCTCATAAGTTTTACATCTATTTTTAATACTGTATGGTTTTAAATAGATTATTTAACAGCTAATTCATATATCCATCATTATCATTTTAACAGTCAGTTTTCCATGCTTACATGGGTCAGATGGAATTTGTTGCGGTGGATTTTCTATGGACAGATGCCCTTCCTGTCATCAACCTTCACTTGTTTCCAAGTAAGGTAATATATTCCCCATGACCAGACATGTTTTCATGGAAACTTGGAAATGAACAACACCACTCACACACCAGTGATTCTCATTTACAATATCACACAAAGTCAAGGCAAGGAGACAATAACAAACGCAGACACACACACACACACACATATGGTGAAAGTCAATTCATGACCAAGAAAAATCACTTCCTAAACTTTGTGCAAATGTTCTGAGAGCCCAAGAAGTTCCTGTTTGTAAATTGGTTTGTTTTGAGCACAGCACACACACACACACAAGGGGCTTCGTTTTAGTTTCCATTTACCAAATCCATGCCCAAGGCTTTAGCCAGCCCAGAGCTACAGTAGAAGACACTTGTCCAAGGTGCCATGCAGTGAGACTCAACCCAAAACTATATGGTTGCAAAGCAAACTTCCCACCACACAATCAAACATGCACCTTACTGATATATATTCTAAAACCAACATATGTAAGTACATATACACATATGTACAAATACATGTAGTTGCAAATATGGAAATATGAAATATCTAAAGTTATTATCCAACTACATTTAAACTAATAAATTAGGTGCAAAACTGAAAATTACTCAATTTTTAGTAACCTTATTTTGACAAGGCTTAAGACCATATTTTGTAGGAGAGCGGGTATAGTCAACTGACTCAGCCTTTGTAGTTATTTGATCAAACTTGAACAATAAAGAATAAAAGACATTATTGACCGAAGGATAATTCAAACAGAGAATACAATAAAATAAGATTAAATGTTGGTTTCAAATTTTGCACAGGATCAGTAATTTTGAGTTAAGTCAATTACATTGACCCCAGTGCTCAGCTGGTACGAAGGGATGAAAAACAAAGTTGACCTCAGTGGAATTTGAACTGAGAACATAAAAACAGACGAAATGCTGCAAAGTATTTTGTCTGGTGTGCTAACAAGTCTGCCAGCTCACCACCTTAAAATAAGATTAAATATTGTAAAAGTATCTGATGCTCTACTATTTCTGCAAGTACTGCTACCCTTCAAGTATTTAAAGAGATAATTTCAGATAAGTACATTTAAATCTAAAAGGTTTATTCAGTTAGTGGCTTCAATCTTTTTGGGAGAGCAGCTATGCTGGGGCTCTACAGTCAAGGGCTTAGTACTTTGTCTACACTATGAGTTCAAATCCTGCCAAGATCAACTTTACCTTCCATCCTTTCAGGAGTTGATAAAACTATAGCAATGTAGTTTTGATAAAACTGTAACAATATACAGCTATGGATGGATTGGCAGAACTGTCAGATTATTGGACAGGATGTCTTGTGGTACCTGTTCTGGCTCTTTGCATTCAGGTGGCAATATTGACCTAGGGAGGCCTTTGAGAGGGTTCCACAATCTATAGTCTCGTCTGATAATCACTAAGAAAACTATACGTAGATGAATAGTTTGTGGGAACCATGCAAACTATGTACAGAGCTGCTATCAATGAGATGAGAGTTAATGAGTTTAGTGAGAAATTTAGCATTCAGGTAGGTGTTCTCCAGGACTCAGTTTTCAGTCTCCAACTATTTATCAAAGTTCTCTAGATCATAACAGTGGAGTTTAAAGCAGGTTGTCCAACAGAACTCTTGTATGTTGATAATCTAGTTCATATAGCTAAATCTGATAAAGATTTAGAGAAGAAATTCCATATGTGAAAATAAAGCTTAGAATCATAAGATCTTTAAGTGAGCAAAAAACAAAACAATTACCACTCTACCACTATCAGAGGGGTGGCTATGCTCAATATGTAGAATAGAAGTAGGTAGGAATTCTGTACTGTATCAAATGTAAACTACAAGTGCTCAAGAGATGCAGTGAGAGAACAGGTAGACTGACAGAGATGCACAAGAATAATTAGCAGCGAGAAAACCCATGAAATATATGATGATAGCTAATGATGACAGTTTCCTAGGTTTATGCTTTATAGAAAATTCTTGGTTTATATTTGTTTCAATATTGCAGGCCTTAGATTAGTAATTTATGTATAGATGAAACTTTTTGCTATTTTCTTGACATTTAAAGTTTAAGAGGATCAGGTTAATACTTTTATAATCTATTCCAACTTCAAAAGTAGGGAAAAAAAATTATATATATATATAACTTGTGAATGGATATAGCAGACAGAAACTGAAAGTAGACTGTCATGTGTGTGTGTGTATGTGCATGCACGTGTGCATGTGTGTGCATGCATGTACACACATGCACCTACTTTTGTATTTGCGTTTGTCTCCCGCCACCACTTGACAACTGGTGTTGATATGCTAACCTTAACTCAACAGTTCAGCAAAAGAGTCCAATAGAATATATACCAGGCTTAAAAAAAACATAAGTACATGTGTTGACTCATTCAACTCAAATTCTTTAGCTCCACCATAGCTACAGTCTAATGCTCAAAACAGGTGAAAGAAAAAAATTATATATATGTATATATATAGTGATAATTTACAAAAAAATAAAAGACAAAGACAGCTGTGTAAACAACAAACAGAGGTATTAGTTTAATGCTCAGAAATATGGAAATATATATATATATATATATATATATATATATATATATATATATATATATATATGGATGCAGGTATGACTGAGTGGTTAAGAAATTTTCTTAGCACCTACTTGACTTCAGATTTGATCCCACTGGCAAGTGCCTTCTACTCAAGCTTTGATTTGAATTAACTGAAGCCTTGTATAAGAGGAATTTGGTTGATTAATGGAAACTATGTATAAATCTGTATATATGTGTGTGTTGCCTTTCACAAACTACTCATCTCCACATGGTTTTCTTACTGACAATAGAATATGAAACTCTATTAAAGGCCTTCTCTAGGTCAACAAATGCTAAGTACAGTGGGTTACTCCTAGCTAAGTAGTTCTCCTGTAATTTTCTTATAAGGAAGATGGCATCAGTGGTACATCATACTGCACCTCATCCAAGCTAATTCTGTTCCAAAAGTTAGTGTATCACTCTCATTCTATAGACACATTTTCTCAATAACATCTTGATCCACACTAACACACTGTTTTGCAATCCAAAACACTTCATATCTCTGTTCCTCTTGTCTCAGAAAATTGGTGATACTCATACTCTCAGTTTCTTGCTACATATATCTAATATCTAACTTCTCTTCTTATCATATGGTATTGTTTCTGCTTCCCATCTGTCTTCCAATATTTCCAGGCCTCTTTCTTTAGCTTCTATGGTCCTTTGTAATGAACCATTCCACCCGACTGGGACCTTACAATACACCATTCCCCCAACATATCACCTTCCATCTGACCGGACTCTTGCACTTTCCACAGATCTGGTTTGTGGTTTGCAGCAGGTTGTTGCATAGAAACTCCCTGTTGTCCTTCATTTTATACATTCTCTAAATACTCCTCTTTCTCATCATATACATAAAATACTACTTCTTAAAAGCCACATATGGCCAAGCGATCTTTTAACGTTCATACATCCCTTTTCCAGATTGTCTTATATTGTATCTCTGAGTTCATCTGGCTCCTACTATGATCTCATTAATCACTCATCTTTGTTGGGTGGTACATTTTTCACTAAGGAAAGGTTTAGTTTTCATAAGTATCTACCTAGCTTGTTTCCTGGTATGTACAAAGCCTATCTGGTTTGTGTAATCACCTGGGTGGTAGATGACCTAGTGGTTGACTAGGTTTTTTTTTTAGTTAGTGTTACATCAGCATCACTTGTATTTTTTCACATAATACTATCAATATTGACATCACACTTAACAATCCTTGACATGATTGCTTGGCTTATGATAAATAGTAGTGAAATCTCCCTCAAATTACAACCTACCTTCTTTTAAAAAGTTATGCTGAATATTGTAGGCCTGGGCTCCTTGCAAATATGAAAAAGGTGAGATGATCACAGCTTGAATGCCTTTAGTCATAGGTCTTCTATATCAGGGTTGACCTGTGGCTCAACAGTAACAACATCACACTCATTAACATTCTTTATCAATGTCACTCTTTTACATCTTTTCCTTGGATGTTAAACAATTGCCTTTCTTTGCTTTATTTTCTCAATTTAAATTATTTCCTTAGGTCAATTGTTATATTACCATCATATACTGTCTTTCAAATAATATTTGAGGTATTTTATTCTTTACCATGTCACCTTCTAACTAACATCTAACCTTTACTATAATCTAATTCAAAAGATTATAGCCATCTCATATCTCATTCTGTTTTATCAGAAAATTCTCTGCTTTCATTGTCATAATTGTAAAGGAAAAATAAATCTTTAATTTTGTAAACTCTAGTAACAGAAAGGGAAAATAGAATCCAAAAGAATAAAAGGATGAGAATGTGAAAGAATATTTTTAAAAATATAAAATACAAAATATTCTTTAATCATTTATTCATGTAAAAATTTTGTTTTAAAAATGTAAAATTTTAGGTAATAACTTTTGCCAAATTAATTCTCACTAATTCAAGCTTTACTGACCAAGAACTTTGAAAATATATACTGCAATTGCTTTTATATATACATATATGGAACGTTAATTGATTAAACATGCCTTCACTTTCTCACAGCACAACAAAACACTGTGTGACAGATAAGACTGAAGCATGATTATCAAGGGTGCTAGCCTCCTCCCAAATGTTAAAATTCTCAATTACAGGTTAACTTGAGTAGAACAGTCTTTACAACAACATTAACACAAAATTAGGTATTACTTCTCTTTACGTTAGAGTTGCCTGCCACACAATCAAACTTGGGAAAATAGCATACACATCAAGCTAGAAAAGTGTATCCTATACAACATCAATACATGATTCAATATTACTGTTTAACTGCGGATCAGCTTACATAAGAATTAAGTGAAGCTACTTAACAACAGCTATTTTACAGAATTTGGAATCTAAGCTATAGCAAATATTTTGAGCTGCTATATCTTTCTTCCATTCTTATATAGGGAGATCAAAATAAGATTTATGGAGACAAAGTCAAAAATAGAAGGAAAAAATAATATGCATAGTTGTTTGATTAAAATTCTAAATACAAATCCTATTAATTCAACAAATAGAATACTATGTGTTTGTTTTTTTTCTTATTATTCAAGAGAACTATTTTAGATATTTACAAACAATAAAAAATGCATTTAAAAAGTTCATGCATTCATAGTTATAAATTTATATTAAGGTACACGTGCAGGTAAGACTATATGATTTAGAATTTCACTCCCCAACTGTGGTCACTGTCATGTAAGCAGTATTCTTGATTTCCAGTTTTCTGCGAAAACATATCCAGCCATGTGGAAGTATTGTCTTACTTGAAAACAGGTGACCGTTGGCAATAAAAGGGCATCCAACTATAAAAAATCTGCCTCAACAAATTTTGTCGGACCCATGCAGGCATGGAAAAGCAGACATTAAAAAGATGATGACATCACTGTTATACCAGTGAGCATAATGGTGATGTCATGTTTACATTCTCAGTAAACATTATGTTCTGTAGCTCTGTGCATTTGAAGACCAATTGAATAAGAAAATTTCTTGCTAGAGAATGGGTAAGGTTTGGCAACAGGTTTTGTTTTTACTTTCTTGGTTCAGTTGAAAGAGAAGGTTTAAAAATAATATTATGATTGTATTCTGGCTAAAAATAGGAGAGGGAATCTCGTAAAATATGTTTTTCAATAAATCATACAACTAATGCCAACATGTAAAATACAAAACAAGTAAATTGAAAACCAGAAAGCAATCTTTTATATGTTTCATTCATTGGACTGTGGCCATGCTGGGACACCACCTTAAGGATTTAGTGGAATAAATTGACCCCAGTACTTAGTTTTGTAAGTCTAATACTCATTCTGTCAGTCTTATTTGCTGCACTGCTAAGCTATAGGGATGTACATTATATATATATATAAATTGTAAATGTAAAATAAAAACAAAACACAAAGGATTCTGCGGTACACGCGTTTCAAGCTTTATAGTTGTTGCATCATAGTATAAAGCTATCTTCAGCCGCAAATGTATTCTTTCCCAACAATTATATCACATAGAATAAGTTAAAGTAGGAAGAAACATGATAGATAAAAGGTGAGATTCTGTTTGGTATTCTTGGGAAAGAATACATTTGCGGCTGAAGATAGCTTTATACTATGATGCAACAACTATAAAGCTTGAAACACGTGTACCGCAGAATCCTTTGTGTTTTGTTTTTATTTTACAATTACAATTTATTCATTCACCCCGACCACGAGCTGGCATACAAAGGTGCTTACAATTATCAAGTATATATATATATATATATATATATATATATATATATATATATATATATATATATATATATATATATATATATATATATATAGATATATATATATATTTATATTAAAGTAATAAAGTTAATGTCTGGTCATAGACTGTGGTTGCTGCTATTACTGTCACCTAGCGACGACAGTAATAGCAGCAACCACAGTACTAGCAGTGACCACAGCAGCAATGGATGATCCAACAACATCGACGACAGTGGCAGAAACACCAGCACTGATGCCAACAACCCCTGTACCAACACTATGGCCAGAGAAGATAACTATGCTTACATCAGCAGCACCAGAGAAGCTACCAGCCCCACACTGAACATTACCAACGACAGCACTAACATCATCACCAGCAACAATAGAGCCAATCTTACGGCCAGGGACAACCACCACAACGATGACAACCACAGCAACAGCAGCATTGCCTGACCTGTACATCACAATGATAACAGCACTGACAAGCAGCCACAACAATATCCCCAGGCCTGGAGCCAACCAAAGATGCACCAGTAATGTGAACTCAACCAACACCTGAGCCTGGAAAGATATCAGATAAGCCAGGACAGCATTCAAGCAATGTCTGTACAACCACAGGTCTTCCTTCAGGGTCCCAGAGACAATTTGTCACATCCCTGGCCAGCCATGTGTGGCACCTCAAAGATGAAGGGACACCATATGATATCAAGTGGAAGATTTAGAACAGCCGGGACCTAACATCAGTGGGAGCATACTCTGCAAGCTCTGCATAGCTGAGCGAACTAGGATACTCAAAGACTCCTTGAAACCTGAGTCACTGAATACTCACCAAGAAATCTTCACACCATGCATCCATTTCAAACACTATCTGCTGCAAGCATGGGATTCCCCATTTTCTGACTAAGCCCGGAAGAGTCCTTACAATCCAATAGTAGCCCAAGGGATAGATCCCTTATTCCCCCTCTCCTGGCCCACAAATAGCTGGTCTAGGGGAGATAACCCATCTTCATTAATGCCAGACTATTTATTCTTTGATGATCCAGTGACCAATAACCATAACAGATTTCTACCTTCCAGAGGTGAAAAGTTAAATATCTTTGGACTAGAGTCTGATGAGTCATCCACGAAACTACAGCTTTCGTGGATGCGAAATCATTGACCAGACATTAACTTTATTACTTTAATATTTTACTGCTCTATACTTTAGAGTGTGCTTCTTTTCCAGATATATGATACATTGAATGCATGTATGCATGCGCGTGTGTGTGTGTATGTGTGAGTGTGTGTGTGTGTGCATGTGTGTGTGCATGCGTGCATGCATGCTCATGTGTGTGTGTGTGTGTGTGTGTGTACATACAATGGACTCCCACACAGTTTCTGTCTACTAAATTCATTCACAAGGCATTGGTTAGCCTGGGGTTAAAGCAAACTTCTTTACCACATGGGATTTGAACATGCCTTTGATCCTTCTGAAATAGATAAAATACCAGTTGTATAGGGATCATTTATAATTGAACAGGCATGGGCAACCTTTTTTAAAAAGTTGGCTGTATAAGACATGGCTCATCATCAGGCTGGTTGCACTACAAAAAAAAATTGAAGGTAGTTTTTCATTAGCTGAGCCATTCAGAAAATTAAGCAGGCCACATGTGGCCTGTAGGATGCAGTTCATTCATGACTGCTCTGGAAAGTGTGATCCCAGCATGGCAACAGTCCAATGCTAAAATCAATAAAAGTAAACAAAAAGGAAAAAGGCCTATCCCATGCTGTATCTTTCTTCAATAACCACAGAAAAGTTCTGAACAGATGCAATCAATGACCTAGAGAACTTTAACCAAAAAACATTGTTCTAACTCCAGGTTTGAGAAAAACCTACAGTAAAGTATGATCCCAAAATATCCACAATAAACTTAAAACATATCAAACTTATAGCATATGAACAAAGCACTGACCTATGGTTGTCATACTGTCTTAGATCACTAAATTAATCACTGGTAGCTTCATCATGGCATTAGAAGATGAAGTTTCAAACACAGAAGCAGAGAGCTGGAACAGATACTGCAAGGCCTCTTACCCAACACACTAATCATTACACTAATCCATTAAGATGAATTAGTACATTATTAACCCCAAAAGGATGACCTTGGTAGACAAAACTGACCTTGGTGGGTTCTGAACTCAGAATGTAGAGGACTGAAACAAATACCAAAAAGCATTCTATCCAATGCCAATTTGCCTCATTAATTAAAAGTGCCATTTATTTATGAATTTACAAAGGCTTAATATATTTCTGTAGTGATAATACCATAAGCAATAACATCTTATTTGGGTATGGTTATGGTTAGTAAAATATGACTAAATCTTGGGAATATATCATTACTCTTTGTATAAAAGTTCCAAGAATTCAACTTTCTTTGTATTTACCTCTGAAAATGATGTTAATATAGTAGCTAAAATTGGTATTTAGTGAATTTTTTTCTGAATCTTATGCAGTAACTAACAGTCACTTTACTAGCAATTAGTATGAGAAGACTAAACGGTGAACACCAAAATCATTTATTTATTTGAACCTTGGAAAAAAATCCCCCTGCACCAACTTGCTGTCAGTATTGAGGAAAATGACTAATTCTACTCTGCTTCATGCAAGATTATTCCATGAGAACACTTATCAGCAGCTGTTTATATTGTTGTGGAGATGAATGAGCCAGATTAGTATTTTTTTCAATAAACCCTCCTTACATTTTTGTTTAGAAATAAAACCAAGTTACCATTAAGAGTACATGAAAGAAGTTAAAATGTGAGCATGCAATGAGACTGATACCCACATCTCTTTATGAATGGTTCAGAATGATTACCACTATTCAATGTTGAAATCAAAACACTTAATATGTTTGTTTTTTCTTTGTTTGTTTGTTTGTTTTTTATACCAAAACAATTTTTTTAAGCACAAATAGAAATTGCTTGTGCTGTACTTGACTGTTGTGAATCTGACTAGATTAGATTGCAAAATCTCTTCTATATTATATAGTGTGAAGAGTAATATCATTCAACCACTTAAATCAGACTATTTCAATGAAACTTTTTTTATTTTTCTGTAGTTTACTTTTGCTATATATATATATATATATATATATATATATATATATATATATATATAAGTTCGATAATTAAACTAAATTTATTGATAGTTAACCTAAGGTTCAACAACAAATATAAGGTTTTATCTAACCCTTTAGCTTTTAAATTGGCCATAAACTGGCCCAAATATACTTCATTTTATGTTCAAACCAACCAGATCCAGCTTTTCTCACCTACTCTACAATGTCATTCTAAAAATAAACAACCACAACATTAAAATCTTAAAGCTAATGCATGATTAATTCAAAATAGTACATTACATTTGACTGAGTAATCTGAATGTTAAAGGGTTAAACAAAGCTAATAAGCAGATACAAAGTATCAAAATTACAGAATTTGCTGGGACTGAAGTCCACAGTAATTTCCTCTATCTTATGCATTTTCAACAAAATTCACTTGTCATTTTTAATGCTTTTATAATAGTGTATTTTATTTTAGATTATTTTAATCTAAAGACATGCTTTGCCCATTTTTTTTTTATTTAACATCAACTAGATTAGTGTATTTTACAAAATGCTTATCAAAATGTATATTAACAGTTATTTCATAATACACTTGAAAATAGATAACTGTAGTGTCTCTCAGATTGTTCTAACAATACTAAATGAGTAATTTTCAATTCAGTTAAGAGATTATTAGGAGCTTCATAAAATATTTCACAGTAACTGTGAACAAATCAAAAACAAAAGACAAAGATTAAGGTTCAACTTGAAATTCCATAAAAAAAAATCACACTAAACCAATTAAAATAGACTTCAAAGGTAGCATGTATATTCAAGAATTTATAAATATTATTTGTCCCTCCCCTCTTAAAACACAAATAAATAGAACTATAATTAAAACAATATAATTCTTTACATCAAAAGTAAGCAAATTGCAGTGAGAATATATTTGACAGAAACATAATTTCAAGAATAGAAAGGAGTTTTCTAAGGAGAAGCGATATAGTCATATTTTTGAAATATCATCATCATCATCATCATCATCATCATCGTCATCGTCATCATCATCATCATCATATCATCATCATCATCATCAATTACATCTCTGTACAAAATTTCAGAAAGAAATTTTTCATTTATAAATGGAAAATGGAAAGGAAAATTGAAAACAATAAATTGAACAAGACACTTTATGCTTCATACAAGTTACAGGCTTACAAATATTGGTTACAATAAACCATTCAACATTTTGTGCCATTTTAGGGGCAAAATTATGCTTAGAGTTGCCAATACAGACAATCTTTCTGATATATAATTTAAATAGTGTCTTTCTATGAAGTTTGATTGCACCTTTTTTCATTTTTTTTTTTTTTTTACATTTTCAATTTTTCTTTTCCTTTTACTCAATTTTTATACTAAATTCAGTCATAACCAGGTCATCCTTAGAATTTTCTGCACAGAACCAATTCCATGATAAAATAGATTTTAAAACACAGATATTAAAAATGAAACGCACACAGCTGCACAAAACAGTGTAACTGTGAGTGTTTTGGTGAATGAAAAGTGCAAAATGGAAAAATAATTTCCAAACTTTGAGCCATGCTTCCATTTTTTTTTTTTTAAGTGTAAATCAAAATTCTTGCTAAAATGACTAATTCTGCAGCAGGTGATATGGCTGAAGCAGGAAACTGAGATATAAAAGAGTTTTGCAAAGACAAATGAAAACTAAGGGTAACAGTAAAATAACTGAGTGAACCAGAAACTATTGATATTTCTTTGTACTAAGTACCTTTTCTTTTTGTTTTTAGTTGGGTAAGCATAATGCAAACAACTACACGATGTGGAATTTATTGCTTCTTATAAATAACATTTAAAAAATTTTTTCACCCTCATCCATTTACCAATAATTAGATGTGAATATTTTCTTGGTAGACATGCATCTACAGAAACAGACAAAGGACAAATGTTTAGGCTGAAAGGCGTACCACTGAAATGGTGTGTAGTGTGACTAATACATGTTGATAGAATTTCATACCTTTGACTGGTTCTAAATAAGCATAGAAAGAAAAGAAATAGAAAAGTATTTTAAGTTACATGAGAATATAGAACTGTATCTATCAAATAAACAGATATCAATATTTATAGAAAGAAAGATCCAGTTAGTCTCAAAGGATAGATCATAATCAATATGACCAAGAGAAAAAAATCAATAAAGACTGTATTGCTGTTCTTAAAACAACAATAGAAATTATACTTCTTTCACTATTATTTTATTCTTTCACATATATTACATGTTTCACACATATTACAAGTTTCTTCCAAGTAAATAAAGATTTTATGTTGCTTTTGATAAATAATTCCTTACAATTTCTGTATTTAATAAGTTATTAAATAATTATTCTGCTTTGTCAAGGATTACGTTAAAGTTATTCTCATAAGCTTTTCAAAGCTATCAATAATTTAATACAACAGACCTATCTTTCACAATATATCAAAAGTAACAGTCTCAAATCTTTAACACCTTAAACATATTTTACTTGAAGCTTATCTTAGTTTGCATTTCTCTCTGGAACATCTGTTTTATGAGCTAGACCCCAACCTACTCCACATTGATCAGACATCCTGTCTTCTGCTTTGCAAGAGGCAATCCCAAAAGGCCTACTTCATAGTCTGGGGCTTGAGAATGCTAATACTATTTAGTTATTGGGGTCTTGTTATTACACTGTTAACTCATACCTTAATAATCTGATTTAAAATGATTATATTATTTCAAATAGCAGGCCTAAATTAGAAAATTGTTCGTATCAACCAAGAAAGTATGTAATATGCACTATTTTATTTATTGCAAAAACAATTTGATTCAAAAATTAATGTAACGATTTTTTTAAACTACATACATACACACATACACACACTTCAGCATACAAATATGATACAAAGTACTTAATATGTGAAGCAGAGTTAAACATATATATATATATATATATATATATATATATATATATATATATATATATATATATATATATATATAGACATATATATATAGACATATATATATATATATATATATATATATATATATATATATATATATATATAGGCATATATATATATATATATAGACATATATATATATATATAGACATATATATATATATAGACATATATATATATATATATATATATATATATATATATATATATATATATAGACATATATATATATATAGACATATATATATATATATATATAGACATATATATATATATATATAGACATATATATATATATATATATATATATATATATATATATATATATATATATATATATATTAATTCAATAATAGGATGAATTCTTTTATAAGAATTTATTAAGTAGCTAGCGTGATATATATCAAAATAAGCAACAAAGATATTCAAGGTTACTGCAGTACAATCGTTTCATGCGACTCCATTTATTTAAGCAATGTGAGCATTACATTAAATGTAAAATGCAGAGCAAGCTTCAGCTGCACAAAGATAAAGAAAAGTTACTGAAATTTCATTTCAGTAGAAGGACATATTACTGTTGTAACTACATTTAAACAATCCAAGTGGGAAGGAAGAATACAAAAAGCCATTTTGACTTAGCCAAAGCAAACTTTTTGTATTCTTCCTTCCCACTTGGATTGTTTAAATGTAGTTACAACAGCAATATGTCCTTCTACTGAAATGAAATTTCTGTAAATTTTCTGTATCTTTGTGCAGCTGAAGATTGCTCTGCATTTTACATTTAATGTAATGCTCACATTGCTTAAATAAATGGAGTCGCATGAAACGATCATACTGCAGTAACCTTGAATATCCACACATATATATTGTGTGGAGGTGAGTGGTTTAGTAGTCAATGCATTGTATTCTTAAGCAAAACACTGCATTTCACATTGCTCCAGTCCACTCAGCAAAAATTAATAACCCTGTGATGAACCAGCACCCCATCCAGGAGGGAATATATGTACCACAGAATTTGGGAAACTGACTTTATGAGCCTATGGCACAAGAAGGACATTTGATCCTTTATGGCCACAGCTCTAAGCTGAAACTATAAAAAGAAAAAAATATATATATATATATATATATATATATATAATCCAAGAGAGTTAGGGGTTGAGGATCCAACCCACTAAGGGATAATATATATCCAATATACTGCTGGGAGGGTACCCAATTATTGTTACACTAGTGTTATACCAAGTGCAATAAGTGGGTGTGGGTAGATTAATCAACGGAATACAGTGTCTGCAAGTTGATGAGTACTTCATATTCCCCTCCATTTTCTTATTGCTATATATATATAAATATATATATATATATATATATATATATATATATATATATATATATATATAATGAACTGCAGAGCAGAAGATAATACTCCTATTCTTCCCACTAACTCTCACTGCATAATCTTGTACTAAATAGCAGTCAATATTTTGCAATTCTTATTTATTCCCTGTTGTATTCCTTTTCAAAGTGTTTATGCATACCAACTGCATTTGTTTAAAACTTCTGTCAACAGTGATTCCTTCTGTGTGTAACTTTGTGGAAGGAAGATAAATGAAGTCATCAAATACTTCAATGAAAACATGGTCACCATTATTTCTGTCAGCATCCAGGAGAAATCTACTACCTATACCACCTGATGTCAAGTTTCAAAAAATGAGCCATCATTTCACTTATTATAAACCACAATTCCACTCTTCACAATGAACTCTTAGCATGTAGTTGAGTTACTAAATTACCATCACATGATATGAAATGCCAACTGCCTTGTAGACAACATGATGTCTAAAAAAGTTTTACTCTGAAAATTGTCAAACAAGTTGACAAATTGAACAATGTCCAGGACATAGATCAGCATTTCCAACAGATTTCATTAGCACTGCCTATACATAATAATCATTGACATCATAAGATTATGAGCAGCAGCATTCTTGGTAAAATCTGGATGAGATCAGAAGTTTTTAGTCAAAGCACAATCTAGACAAGTTGACTGTGTTGTGCATATGAGAGAGCTCAAAATACAAATAAATTTTATATGAAAGAATATTAAATATACTTGAATAGAACTCCTTTTGCTTCATTTTAAGGAAATCCAGAAGGAGAACTTAAAACTCATGTCAATGAATACCATGACTTAGGAAATCTTGCAGAAATGTTTTCATTAGACAAACTGACTTCAAGAGACAGAGAATCAAATGTATTAAAAATAAACTGGATAAAGCAAATGTGATAACAATAAGGAGATGCATGTGGCTTTCTTGCTAGATGCAAGGTTAAACTCACATTACACTTGTTCCTATATACATACCTACTGTAGCTAGTTATGTCTATCGTATGAAGACGAAAACCTTAAGTAAGCTAAATCAAAGATAGATGGGCATAAAAGATCATGGATTTTAACAGGTATGTTTGGAATCGACAGAAAGATAGCAATAGTCTATCTGAAGGTTGTGTGCATGGCAAGAAATGAAGAGTAAGTGAGGTTCCCAAAGTTTTAGGATATTGATAATTTTACAATAAAAGGTACAAATTTCAGAAAGTCAGCCACCAAAATAATCAACAAGTTCTGTGAACCAAACGGCCTTTGACTTAAGTGGAGAAAATGCTGATGATCATGAATATTAAACCTATTTCTGGTGAGTGACCAACACAAGCTACTGGTTTGTGAATTCAAGATGAAAACCAGGAAAATATGAATCATGATTAAGTGAAAGATTTTGTTGTTTGAACCCAGATCAACTCTAATTAAGCAGATCTATGAACAAAGGCACTTTGCAAAGCCTATCTCCAAGGATTCCTAAGGCACTTGTTGCTATTTCTAGCAGGTCAAGCAACTACATGGTGGTTACTTCATTGACTCAGAGTGATCTTCCAAAAACAGTACTATCAGTTGTACATTTGGAAAGAGAGACTGATGCAGAGGACTTCTCCAGAATTGAGGGGGCTTGAATATTCCTATAGAACAACCTACAGAAAACTATTGACTAGGTAGCAGTTAACAGAATAGTGAAATACAAAAAATATCTGAAGATAAAGTACCTACTTGTCAATTAAAAAAAATTATTATCTTGCACCAAGAGAATGAATGAGAAACAAAGGATATGGAATTGTGAAATAGTGTATTTAAAATTATGAATAGAAGCATGGTTGAATTGACATGGACACACTTGCAATCAGGACAATGGAACAATGACAAAATACTGAAATGTCATTTTTTGGTGACTGTTAAATATAGATTATGATTGGAACAACAGATCAACTGCAAAGGTATTGATGAAGGCAATTCAAAACATAGGAACAGCTATGAATAAGCTGAAAGCATTATGTGGGGATAATGTAACACTAATTGCTTGTTTAGTTAATTTGATAATAGGAAGAAGATATTAGCTCAATACCAGCAATGGGAGAATAGAAAATAAAGCAAGACTGGCAGAGAACCAAAGTTTAGAAGTTGCAGGTAGATTCATGGTATGACTGCACAATCTGTAGTAAAATGAATATTTTAGATTGAAACATGCACAAGATATATTGTAACATTTAATATGTTTTCCAGTTAATAGACATAGGCATGGCTGTGCAGTTAAGAAAGTTCTTTCACTACTATGGACACCCAGCTGGTATTTTCTAGCATACCCACAAACTGACCAATGTTTTGTGAGGAAAACTCGGTTGATGGAAACTATATATACATATATACATACATACATATATATATATATATATATATATATATATATATATATATATATATATATATAGGCATGGTTGGAAGGGCATCCAGCTGTGAAAAGCATGCCAAAGTGGACCGGTGACGGCGTTAGGAAGGTCATCCAACCATGAAAACTAGGCCACACAGACCTCACCTGGGCTGGTGCTATATAAAAAGCACCCAGTCCACTCTGTAAAATGGTTAGCATTAGGAAGGGCATCCAGCTGCAAAAATTATGCTGAAGCAGATAATGGAGCTTGGTGCAGTCCTCTGGCTTGCAGGCTCCTGTCAAACCATCCAACCCATGCCAGCATAGAAAATGGATGTTAAATTATGATGATGATGATGATGATGATGATGATGATGAATATATTTACAAATATATATATATATATATATATATAGAGAGAGAGAGAGAGATACACACACACATATACATACATACATATATATATATATACACACATACACATATATAATTTAATTAGTTCATCATGAGTGATGAAAGAATACCCAAAGTCTTCATGGACAGCCAGTTTGATAGTGGGAACAGGAATGTTGGTCAACCATAGCTCAAATATAAGGACAAGCTGAAGAGTTAATATAGCAGTTAATATAGCTCACAACACCTTTCAGCAAAAAGAATGAAGGTTGTGTCAAAATGGTATAAGATACTTTGTTTCAACCAGCATTAACAAGCTTAAGGATGCAAGGTAAAGGAGAAAACCAGCTGCAAATACACCACTGCACTGATCCATAATCCCCAAACTTGCAACATCTGCGGGCTTCTTTGCAAATTGTTGGCAGAAGTCAAATGTCACATTCAACATAGGCATTATGACTAACAAAGAAAGTCGTTGGATCCTCATGAAACAAAACTGACAGGAGAGTCCATCATCATATATAAAATGAGTGTGTGAGTCTGTTTTTGTTCCTCACCCACATCACTCCATACATCTTTCTCTCTGCAGTCTCCACTGAAAATTCATTAAGTCAGGGAAATCTGTCATGTCAGCATCAGTGACACCAATACATAGCATATTTATCCCATATTTTCTCAGGAAAGCCATCTAGATTTCAGGTAAGTAAAACTATTATTTCTCATTCTATCTTTGCTTCCCTTTCTATATTGTTATGGTCTTCTTCACTGCTAGAAATTCTAAATATGCTCCCCATGTAGGTTGATGTGAATAGAAACTACAGGTGTTCTTATGTTCTATCCTTTCATTTCTGTATTTCTTCCCCCACCTCTCTCTCTCTCATTTCAACTGAAAATTTGTTAAGGTAGGTGGATCTGCCATTCCAGTAATGGTATTTCCTATATATATAATATATATATATATATATATGACTACTATATTTGAATGAAGTGCAAACAATGGTGGTAAAAAATCTGTACAGCGGAGACATGGACTCCAGAAACTGCAACAAAAGCAACCACCTAGGTGAGCAACAGCTGTGAATCACAACTTTGATACAGTAGTGAAGAAGGGACACTTTAGTTTTAACAAGCAGCCTCTCTACCATGTATGGTAAGATAAAATGCATTCAATCCATACTGAAAAATGGTTTGAGCATCCAGTTATAAAAAATATGCTAAAAACATGACATTCAAATCAATGAAAACTCTTAACTGTGTATACAGGGCTAAACCTTACCATATTAGTACTGCACACGGCAGAGGATGGCCAGGTTGGAACGTCTGACCATGTATGAGAACCTCTCAACCATCATCAACTGGTCATACCATCAGCCACCTTTCCTTTCAATTCAGAACACACACCAAATAACACACTTATCACTGCCACAAACAGAAATTCTCTTCTTCCCTGTAGGTTCAAAACCTAAGGGATACCAACAGAAACACTGCCATGATAAAATGAGGTCTTGTGATATTGTAGAGAAGCTAGAACAGACATGAGTAGATGTGTATTGTGCATACAAGTTAAGTTGAAAGGAGCCTAAACAAGACATTTTGTGGGCAAGGAACACAAGAACAAATTTTCATGAATTAGTAACAACATTGTGATGGATGGAGTAGGAATATTAAGAGAGAAATGGATATATGAAATAATTAAGGTAGCCAGCATTGTAGTAGGATGATTAAGCTCAGAATTATCATACACAACACAACACCAATCTTTACATATGCATCACAGTCAAGAGTAACAAACAAGCTAAATAAGTGTTCCTCTGACCTCCTTTTGCAAGCTATTTCTTTAATAACTGTTAGCTCCCATTATTACTGCTTTAACTTATTAAAGTTACCAACATGTAACACGTTGGACAAAATCATGGTTGCTGTCCCAATGTATGTGAAGGCTATAGTTAGGACACACAGAATGAACAGCAAGCAATGTTCTTGAAATCTTGTAATGCAGATGACCGAACCATTTGCAAAACAAATGACCGGAAAACAGCCACCTGATCCCCTAACATTCAAATGAATGTGCAAGACAGATATAATTCATACTCACCAGGAAATGGGATATCCAGATGGCTGTGAATACTAAATTTATCCACAATGAAAAATATACTCCTCCATATAGATTACTAAGTGATCTCAAGAAATACCTAAACAACCTCAGAAATTTAAGACAGTCTAGAGAAGGAAAGTTATGGAAGCTGAAAGATCCTTTGGCCAAAAAAGGTTTAAAGAAGTACAAGGAGAAACATATTTCAAGGGGGGAATAGATACTTATAACGTAGAAGATAACCAGAAGCTTCCACAAGATTTTCTGAAAATAGTGGTAGCTAAAAACACTATCAGATAGGTTGAAGAGAGGCTGGATTTCAGGAATATTTAATAAAGAGAAAAACAGAGTTAGAGATTGCAAAGCAGTGTGTCAGTATGAATCAGATCATTGGTGAGAAATGTGTATGCAAAGATAACAACGTAATTAACCACATAAATGCCAAGAAAAAAAGAGACAAAAGAAAGAAGGAAATGTTATTATGAAAGGGTGTTAAATAAACAAAGTGCATTGGAGAAAGAGAAACCCCATGTAGACTCAACAGAGGATTCAGCTATAGAAATTGACATCTATAGAGTCAAAATGGCTATTAAGGATATGAAGGTATGGAAATCATCCAGTCGCTGAAAATATTTAGAGAAGTAGGATACACATGGATAATCATGTAGTATAGAAAGGAGTACTGTTCTATGTTTTAGAGATGAGGAATTCTGTACATTATTTACGTTATTTACATTGGACAGATTTGTGTCCTCATCTTGTTTGTTGTTACCACGTTTCGGTAACAAGATTCTGAGTTCTATTCCAGGTAGTGCCTTGAATGAACAATAATAATAACATCAAAAAATATATTAGGAATGAGAACCCATGGTTGGATTCAAAATTTCACCAGGACACCTGATGAAGGCTGGAAAGTAAATCAGCCGAAACATTGTGGTAACAACAAACAAGATGAGGACATATCTGTCCAATGTAAATAATGTAAATGATGTATAGCTAGGAGTAGTTCTAAATGAGTAGCATAGCAGTTTCATTATCAATGACTACAAGGACAAAGAAAATGCTCTAGAAAGAAGCATGTACAGAGGAATCACACAGATGAACCAAGTCATGAAAGTAACAGAAAGAGCTATAGCACAACTAATAAGGAAGAAAATTCATTTAAATGAGATGTGATTTAGATTTGTGCAAGAACAGAGTACCAAGAAGTCCTCTTTCTAGTGAAACAACTTCATATGTTCTTAGTTAAGAGCAAGCCAATGTACCTAGCATTTGTTGATCTAGGGCCTTTATCGGGGTACCAAGTTCTGTTGTCTGATTTTTACTAAGAAAAGTTGGTGTAGATGAATGGCTTAAGTGAGAGTCAGCAACAAGTTTTCCAAAGAATTTAGCATTCAAGGTGTCTATCAGGTTCTCAGCTCCTTCCTATATACTATACATAGTTCTCCAGACCATGACAAAGGAATTCAAATCTTTTGAGACCAACCTACCCAAGACTGCCCCTCATCCAATGATACAAACTTCCTGTTTTAAAGTAATCTATATTAAAACCTTCCATGAAAATACCATGTTAATCTATGTTCCAAGCTCCCAGCTTAATAATGGCAGAGATATTTCACTAACTTCTCTTCTTCTTCATCATCATCATTATCATCATCATTTAACGTCCACTTTCCATGCTAGCATGGGTTGGACGATTTGACTGAGGACTGGCAAACCAGATGGCTGCACCAGGCTCCAATCTGATTTAGCAGAGTTTCTATAGCTGGATGCCCTTCCTAACGCCAACCACTCCGAGAGTGTAGTGGGTACTTTTACGTGCCACCAGCACGAGAGCCAGTCAGGCAGTACTGGCAATGGCCACACTCAAGTGGTGTTTTTTACGTGCCACCCGCACAGGAGCCAGTCCAGCGGCACTGGTAACAAAGTTGCTCAAATGTTTTTTCACATGCCACCAGCACAGGTACCAGTAAGGATACGCTAGTAATGATCACGCTCAAATGGTGCTTTTTACGTGCCACCAGCACGGAAGCCAGTCAGCTGCTCTGGCAGCAATCACGCTCAGATGGTGCTCTGAGCACTCCACTGGCACGGGTGCCAGTCATCAAATTCGCAAATTTGATTTGATTTCCATCATTATTTTCAAAATTAATTGAAACAAAGGCAGTGTATTTCAACAAAAATATGGTAACAAAACGGTTAAGACTCAGAACTGACTCTATCAAAGAACTGTAGAGAAATTTTTTCAATTATGAAAGCAAAACCTAGAATCAAGAGGTCTTACAATAAAATCTAGTAAAGAGAGTCAGCAGAAAACAAATGGGACTATTGTCTTCTGGGAAGTGATCATGCTCAATATGCAGAGAAATAGATAGATGCCTTGTAGTGTCCTGAATATAAACTATGGGTGTATGAGAGATACAGTGGAATTGCAGGCAAGCTGACAGACGATTTCATATGTAGCAGATGCATGAGAGTAATTAGCAACATGGACACACATGAAATAAAAAACTCTAGAAGCAGTTGGCAGCTTCTGTTACCTAGGTGACCTAATTAGTAGTGAAGGGCACTTCAAAAGTAGAGTAGCCAAAATAAGAACAGGATGGAAAAAGATCAAGCAGCTATTACCTCTGCTGAAAACACAGGGATTCTTTCTCAAAAGGAAGTGCAGAATTTATTAGATTTGTGTAAAAAGTACAATACCTAATAGCTGTGAAATATGGACATTGGATTCAGAGGATGAACAAAGGCTAGAAATTAATGAAACAAGCATGCTCCACTGGATGTGTAATGTTAATGTATATGAATGAGAGCTCAAATGATCTGAGAAAAAGAATAGGTGCAAGAGGAATGATATGTAGTGTGCTAAAGAGAGTTAATTGGTATGGATGTGTGATGCATATGAAAGATTATACTTGAGTGTCAAGTGATCAAAGTGGAAGAAATCGGAGGTAAAAGAAGACAGAAAAAAATCATTTGTGCCAAGATGCTGTCCTGGAGAAGGCCTATCTAACTAAAGCAAGCACAGAAAAAGAGTATTAAATAATGATGATGGTGAAGATACTATAAAAGAAAATGTAGAATAATATAATATACATAGAATAATTTGAAAATAGTAAGAGCTATTTGAACAAACATGGAAATGAATTCAAAACTTATGGTTGAAATTTAAAGATATTGTTAGCGATTTCTTATTTAGCTACAAAGGAGAGAGATTCATCAGTTATCCAGTTGTTTGATTGCTAACAGTATGTAACATTATCTGAAGATACAATTTCATGAAGGTCACAAATTCTTGTAACATCTGTAAATCAGTGCAAGTATGCTCTACTGCATAACTGGAACATATTCAGCAAAATTCTTCTCAAAAATAAACAGTTTATTTCAACTAAAGATAAAATAAATACTATCAAATACAAAATATCAATGTTTTATGCTTAACCATCTTATCTTTGGTTTCAAATTTTGGCACAAGGACAGCAAGTTCAGAAGAGAAGGCAAATCAATTACATCAACCCTAGTACCCAACTAATACTTATCTTATCAACTCCACAAGGATGAAAAACAGAATCGACCCCAGTGGAATTTGAACTCAGAACACAAAAACAGACAAAATGCTGCTCAGTATTTTGCCCAGCATGCTAACAATTCTGCCAGCTCACCACACCAATCAACATACTAATAATAGCATTAATGGTATAAATAATTAATGCAAAATTAGTTCAGTACCTTACCAATAAATGCAGTGCACTATGCACAACAACACACAATAATACAAAAATATAGAAATACAGAAATTAAAAAATATTATATACTGCCTTTAAAATAATTAACTTCCTCAAAATGATTATTTTTAATGTAACCACAAAGTAGGAGACATTTAGTGTAGCAACATGAATTGTAACATTAATGCATTTCCATGTAGTTGTTCACTTACAGTTTTTGTAAAGCTGTTACAATAGAAAATCAAAGATTCATCATTCTAATGCCCACTTTCTCATACAGAATTTGTTGAGGTAGATTTTCTATGGCTAGATGCCCCTCCTTTTGCCAACATTCACTTGTTTCCAAATAAGGTAATATTTTCCCATTACCAGATATGTTTTCATAGAGGATTGGAAACAAAGACCACCACTTGTATGACAGTGACAATCATTTACAACTATCGCATTTTGTCAAGACAAGTTGACATAACATACACATGCATACACATATATATTACACATTTTATACATACATATATATATATACATGGCTGTGTGGTAAGTAGTTAGCTTACCAGCCACATAGTTCCAGGTTCAGTCCCACTGGATGGCATCTTGGGCAAGTGTCTTCTACTATAGCCTCAGGAGACCAAAGCCTTGTGAGTGGATTTGGTAGATGGAAACTGAAAGAAGCCCGTCATATGTATATAAATAAATATATATATGTATGTGTGTGTATATGTTTGTGTGTCTGTGTTTATCCCCTGCAACATCACTTGATAACCAATGCTAGTGTGTTTATGTCCCTTAACTTAGCAGTTCAGTAAAAGAGACTGATAGAATAAGTACTAGGTTTTCAAAGAATAAGTCCTGGGGTCGATTTGCTCGACTAAAGGCGATACTCCAGCATGTCTGCAGTCAAATGACTGAAACAAGTAAAAGAAAAGAAAGAAAAAATATACCACAATACACACACACACACATATATATACATATACACACACACACATATATACATACACATACATAAATACACACACATACACAACAGGTTTCTTTATTCTGGGGCTATAGTAGAAGACACTTGCCTAAAGTGTCACACAAAGGGACAGAACCCAAATCATGTGTTTAGCAAGTAACTTAATTATCAACTTTTTTTTTCTAATCTAATTTTATTATACAATATGTAATTATTTTGCAATGACTCACTGTTATAGATAAATAGTTAACTAGCAACAAAGTGCAATAATTGTATATTCAATATAGCAGTTAGATTTATGAAATTTTGAGTAAACATGAACATTGCCTCCAAGCTACATGGTTGGGGTTCAGTCCCATTGGGCAAGAGTTCTTGTAAGCCTCAAGTCAACCAAAACCTTGTGAATGGATTTGGTAGACTGTAATTGAAAGAAGCCCACCATGTGCGCACACATGCACACACACATAAATGTATGTATGTTTGTTTGTGCTTCTTCACTTTGACGTTGACAAATCATGTGAAAGACTTTACATGTCTAGGACATCTTATCAGCAAAGTCAATAGGTCAATAAAGGGCTTACAAGTAAGGTTGCCAAAGCCTGTAAGATTTCTGTTGATTTGAATGCAGTTTTAGGACTAAGGTTGGATTCTATACCATTGATGTCAAATCCGTCCTAATGCATGTTTCAGAATACTGCTGGTGACTGCTAGTAAAAGTAAAAGATGAAAAGATCAATACTTTCAACAATGGGTGCTTGAGGAAAATCTGCTGCAGCTCTGGATCAGCAAGGTGTCAAATTAGTTGCAGTAGTGTGATCCTTGAAATAAAATGCTAGTCTATAGAAATTATAGTAGAGATAACCCTATATTATGGTTGCATAACAAAATACTGCATCCCTACAAGTCATTAATAAAATGCTAGTGGCTCAGATGGCTGGATTATGCATTCATAATAATCTAGGAGGATATACCATAGATAGCATTAACATGGATACTACCAAGAAACCAAAAGCCTGGACATCCAAAAGAACATCAGATGTACTGCCATTGAAGAGGAAAGGCTGTGGGGAATGCATCATATATGGAACAATACACAGAGAGTTGCTAAAGACTAGTGTCAAGGGCTTCAAAAAGCTGAGGCCTAATTTTCCAGCTAGGAAGAAGAAAATTAAGAACTAAAAACTAAAATGATTTCATTCAGAATATAAGATGGGAAACTTTAAACAAGATATGAAGGATTGATACTACAAGAAATTGTGATTAAAAAAATTTTCTAGATTTAAATGTGTAGTGTTTCTGCAATGAGATCAGAGCTACTGTTTATAACCAAAATCAGACTTCTCAACAAAAGCATATGCTTAGACAGGAAACATGGTAATTCATTTAGAATGATACCTTCCACATTTATAGACTTAAAAAAAAAAGATTTTCACTTTGTGGCACTTATGATATTCTATCAATAAAAATTTTTTACATAACAAACATAGCAAACAATTATTTCAGTTACTTCACTAACAAAATAAATCTACTTATTTTTTAATAAGAAACATTAAAAACTGCATACATATTAACAAACATATCACAAAACTTAGCAACACATATAAGCAATAATTATAGTGTAGATGCAGTCAAAAATACACATCTTTCAAATAACAAGCATAACACCAATAACAGAAAAGCAAAGATTTCAAAAACTCCAACATCACCATTCATAAAAAAACTCTTCTACAAAAACTAATTCTTCTAATCTTATTGAATTGATAAATAAATTTCACATCTTGAAAAATAGCATATCTGCAATATCCATCTCCAAAGACTGTCATAAGTTATATACAGCCTAATCATTTCCTTTCCTTTAAAGATGTTAGGCTGTAAAATTTTGATAAAAACGCATTAGTCATAAACCTATTCTGCTTAAATTCATTTAATTTAAATCCCTTCTCACAAATTTCACAAGAATTAGTATTAGCTCATATTCAATTTGAACTTCCTAAGAGTAGGCTGCTGTCATCTACACCCATTTGGTGCATCTGCCTCTTCTTGTCATCCTACTGTGACTCACTTTCTAGACCAGTGGTTCTCAACCATTTTTTAAAATTTTGGACCCCTTTAGTTCCAATTTTACTCAAGTGGACCCTCATAGCCATTTGATGTTTAAAAAATCCTATATTTTTTAAATTAAATATCATTAGGAATTGTATTAAAAAAATGTTCAAATATTTTGTGTCTTGCAGAAGTATAACCAATTTATGGGATGTAAACTTTTACAACAAAATCTTATACAGACTCCCAAGAGTCATATGGACTCCAGTTGAGAACCATTGCTCTAGACTTTACAAGATATTTCCTCCAAGAACTACATTACTTTTAGAACTCTTTTTATGTGCTCATTTCAACTCCAATCTTAAAAAATTCCAGCTTAACGTTAACTACATTGGTTTATAGTTAACTCTATACTCTAGTTTATAGAGAGTTTTAAGAAAAGCTAGTCATTCACCACCTCTTCCTACTTATATTAATGAATTAAAACAAATTAATTTGATCATGAGAGCCAGTATTTTTGCTTGAATTCTGCTATTAAAGTTTTAACAAAGAATGAAAAGCAAAATATGTGAGACACCTACTTGAAATAATCAAGTTTAATATACTGGTTTCAAATTTTGGCACAAGGCTAGAAATTTTGGGTGATAGGAAAGGTTGTTTACATCAACTCCAATGCTCAACTGGTACTTATTTTAGTGACTCCAAAATGTTGAAAGACAAGGTCAATCTCAGCAGAATTTGAGCTCAGAATGCAAAGAGAGAGGAAATGCCACTAAGCACTTAGCCCAATGTGCTAACAATTCTGCCAGCTCACCACCTTATCAAGTTTAATATATTAGCTATACTTCCTCCATACATAAACTGAATAATTTTCACAAGCTATTCACCAGCAGTATCAATATTACTCATCAAACTACAAGGTGGTATCAAAAAGTTGCTGGACCAGTTCTGTAGCACGCCAACAAATGTAAGTACACAAATGGATGTGCAGTGAGAGCTAGCAGTGACCTTTATGAGGCAGTGTGCCGAGTGACATCACTGTGTTTACCTCACAAGTTGTGAATTTGTGTTTTTGTGATCACATGTATGCTGTAGTCTGCGATTTTGTCACAGACAAACAAAGAGCCAACATGAAATTTTGCATTAAACTTGGGAAGTCTGCTACAGAGACATTAAGCATGCTTTGGCAAGCTTACAGCCACCAGGCAATGGGTCATACACAATGTTTCAAGTGGCACGGGCACTTCAAAAACAGAAGAATGTCCCTGAAGACGATGAGCGATCTGGAAGACCTGCTATGAATGTCACCCCCAGAAATGTGGTGTTGTGCATCAAGAATTTGTTCCCCAGGGCCAGACTGTAAATCGAGAGTTCTACTGCAATGTTTTGAAAAGGAGGACATTTGGCAAAAGCAACCAGATCTGTGGAGCGCGAAGAATTGGATTCTTCACAATGACAATGCAGCCTGTCACTAAGCTCTCTTCACTCATGAGTTTCTCACCAAAAACAGCATGGTATCACTTCTGCACCCATCCTATTCACCACATTTAGCACCTGCGGATTTCCATCTCTTCCCCAAGATGAAAATGCAGCTCATAGGTCACCATTTTAACACCAATGTCGAGATCCAGAGAGAATCGCAGAAGGTCCTCGACTCGCTTACAGAAAATGACTTCCAGACCAAATTCCAAAAGTGGCAAGAACGCTGGGACCGGTGTATTGCTGCACAAGGCGATTATTTCAAAGGAGATGATGTTAAAACATAGGTAAATAAGTTATTTTTTATTAAACATAACTAGTTCAGGAACCTTAGAAAATGACTTCCAGACCAAATTCCAAAAGTGGCAGGAACGCTGGGACCGGTGTATTGCTGCACAAGGCGATTATTTCAAAAGAGATGATGTTAAAACATAGGTCAATAAGTTATTTTTTATTAAACATAACTAGTTCAGGAACCTTTTGATACCACCTCATACAGTGAGGTGAATGTTTCCACAGCACAAGAGAGCTCCAGCGATCAGTGTTAGTTCTAGTTTCATACCATGAAGCTGGATAGTCTACCAGTCCATAAAATTTCCACATGATCCTGAACCTATTCTTGACAGCTATGTGAACTCAACAATCTACCAACAGAAGATTTGAGATTAATAGCTTACCAACTAGCTATTTCCCCTCTACTAAACTACAGAGGATAGAAGCCAGCCACATACCTTTCTAGCTTTTTAGGTGACAAAAATTACAAATGTAGATATAAATTATTTCCAAGAACTATAGCATGCATAGGCACATCATGACAGTTTGGATACAGGTATGTATGTATATTGTATCAATATTTGTAGATATGTATGTGTGCACGTGTGTTAATGCTTACACACATCACTTCACATGAAAAGCCTCAAACTAAATAATGATGAGGTTTGTTAACATTCATTGTCAACAAATTGTTCACTAACTGCAACTTCAAAGACATGTAGAAAAATTCCCCTGCCTTGAAAATCAGATATAGATTAGCAACAGTAAAGGTACCTGGCTGTAAAACCAATGCCTCAATATATATGTATTCATCTCACCCATAGCAGCATGAAAGAGCTGGATATAAAAACAAACACAAATGATAATTTATCTGAACTCTCTCTAACAGTTAGTATCACGATGCACTCACATCCCTGAATGCATACAGAAAAACTTTGCCAGTCTCTCCACCAAAAATCCCTCCTACTGCTTCAAATCAACAAGGCTGCTAACAAAATTCCTTCCATTACATTCAAATATTGTGCTCAGAGCTTACCCCTATTCTCTCAATACTAGGGTCTACCCTAGTCTTTGGAAACTTTCCAGAGAGTGACCCATCAATCCTCAAGAATCTCTCTTCCACCAGGACGGCTTCTGTAGAGCCAGATCAACTATGAACCTTTCGAGGAGTTTTTCACTTTTCAATGGCAATAAACATGACATAAGAAAAGCATTTTACTATGTTTGGAACAGGAAACAACTAGCTAAGCAGGCCTTTGACTTTATCCATTTCTCATCAAACATAGTGCTACCACTCAAACCCACTTGACATACCTGTTTCTCCTCTTCTCATCACAGTTACAGTCTAGGGGCCTTAGTAATCCCTATGACCAATCCTAATTTGCCAGAAAGTCAACAGTGTAATTTCCTTCATCAAATAACTGCACCTTAAAACATGAAGAAAAACTATCTTCTGTGCAAGCACACAAATGGGTAAAAAGTAGTTTTTAATAAAATCAGTAATTGGTAGCAAAAGTAAAAGAATGATGAAAGAGCAGATATAGGAAGAGAAAGCTAGTTGGGGAAAACTTTTAAATGACCACTTAAGAGAATAAGACAGCTAGCAATGATTATCAATCAATGAACTGAAGGCCAATTATCACAGCTCCGAATCAATGCTTGCCAAGCATAAATTGCAGAAAAAATAACATTTGGAAATTGGCGTTGAATGAAAGTGTATGATCACCAGGCCAGTAAAATATACTCAAGCATTACTTAACTGATAGTTTTTAAAATCTGGTGAAAATGCTGATGAAAAAGAAATGAGCAACTCAACTAAATATAATACTCTTTTTCCATACAAAAATGAGAAAAAAGAAAATCTTTGAAACAAGGAGCAGGAAGTAAATAAAATGGGAGTTGTGAAAACGAAAGCTGGCCAAATAATGGTAGCTTCACTAGGTTAGATAGATGGCGATATTTTTATCAACCACAAACAAATTATAGACTAGTACAATTTATAAGCTAGATTCTTCAAATAATATTCACAATAAAAAATACAACACTTAACAGCAATATAAAACTAAGAGTAAAAAAATCACTAAAAGGACAACACGTTACGAGGATCTGTAATGAAAAATTTGACAGAGTGGAGGGAAAGGTATTTATAAAAATTAGATTACGAAAATCCTTTTCAAATTGCGAAAAGTTTATACACTATCAAGTTTACATTGATGGAAGAATGGTGTATCTAAACAAGTGCCCCCTTTCACACACCACCTCGACTTTGTTTCCTCATAACTTTCAGAAAAATGGATGTTTTTTAATGAAATTTTCTGGATACCTTTCAGATGATGAAGATTACGATTTATTGAAATTCAATTTACAGCTATATATATATTGATTGCCATATATACTGGGTAAGCGTGCACATATATACACTGACACATCACACAAATATCTACAAAATGAAATTTTAAATTTTGTAAACACTGATGTGTATCAGAATGTGCGTGCCTACCAGATTTTCTTTTTTTTTTTTTGGCTTTTGTTTCCTCCCTCCCACAGCGCATTAAATTCCAATATAATCATAATCTACATCATCTGAAAGGTATTTGTAGAAAATTTCATACAAAAAATATCCGTTTTTTTTCTGAGAGTTATGAGGAAACAAAGTTGAGGAGTAAAGCACACATGTGTAGGTATGTCAAATAGAGTAGGTAGTCCAAGTAAATGACAATATTAAACTTTTCCATAGGTATATAATATTGACAAGCTTCAGAATAAGGAAGCGTGATGAAATAATATCACCACAAACCATTCAAAACTCTACAAGCTCATGTTATCAAATAAGCCAACATGATAAAACAAAAACAAAAATTAGTTATAATTTTCATCAGTCGCACTAATTAGGTGTGTGGACAGTTTATTCAGAGAGGAAATTTAGAATAAGAAATGGAGATAAAAATTATAGGGTTAGATAAGTAAAATATTCCCTTTCCTTTTGGTTCATAAATCTGAGACTCAGAACTATAATTTTGATTTACAAACATTATAAAACATTGGTGACTACATTCTATATTAAATAAGATTACAAACTTACAGTGTATCAATACAAATAACATATACACGTATTAATACAATTAGATATCTACGTAGTCTTTATTCCTTAATCACATACTATATAATTGGTTAACACTATGCAGGAAAGGGTTTGCGGGGTACTAGAACATAAATCAGAAAATGTTATTGGATGAAACGTTTTACTTTTGTAAATCAACACAGAAAAAAAATGTTATTCTCATTATATATGTAAAAAACAATATATACTGCTTAATTAAAAAATGTAAAAAAAAAAAATCTTTAAAAATTTGCAAATCAACTTTACACAATTCATGCAATTTTTTTCTCTTTTTTCTTTTTCTTTTCTTTTTTTTTATTTTTTATCCATTTAATCATAGTTAATTCTAAACCATATGTCAAAGCTACTGTGAGATATTGAGTTAATATCCGTTATGACTTTACATATGTACGTGCGTATATTCATGCGTATTTGTCTTATTATTGTTGTTGTATTTAGCTGTTGCACGTATGTGTTTGCGTGTGAATGCGCGCGCACCTGTGACTACGGCAACAGAGAGATACACAATCGCCATCTTTTCCTGATTTGTTAGTGAACCAAAACATGAACTTACCTGTCGGATAAAACTGTTCGAACTGTCGGAAAAACTGCCATCAGAACGCTTAAACTTCCCTCCTTTACGCTTTGATCCTTTTCCCTATTAAAAGGAAAGAAATGTATTAACGTATATGTTATCTAAGCAATGAACAGTTTCAGTTTCTTTTAACTTTCATTCATGCTCACCTGTTGTACATCACACACCATTTTGGTTATATTATTTAACAGAATTACTTTAATAAACATTAATATAATGAAACTCAATAGTTTTTTCTTTTAACTCGTAAAGAAGACTAGTTGACTAATATTGATTAGGTATTACTGTTCAGTGATACTGTTCAGTATTAATATTGCTAGCTACATCTAATTTGGCATCACCTCGCGAATCTTAAAGGAATGTGAGAAAATATGGCGTTCATGCAACTCCTGATGACATTAAAGAAGAATTTCTAACATAGTTACAAAACTATATAGTTAGAATGAGAAAATGTAAATTATTTATTCGCTTCCATTTTGGTATTTATTCTATAAACTCCAAATGGAGAGCTGCAAACTCAAATCTAGCGGGGTTTGAACTCAAAATGTTGAAATCATAATAACTAAACACCGCACCGCATTTACTCTAGCACTTGACAAACTTCAATGTCATGATTGCTAATAAACGTTACCCAGACCAGAAAAATGGAAAACAGACATAATCGATTAAATCGACCTCACTACTTGTCTCTCAAAAGATGAAAGGCATAGTTAGGATTCGAACTCAGGTGTAAAAGGGTATATAACTAAATGCCACAAGGCGTTTTTGTCTGGCAATCTAGTTAATAATAACAATTTAAGGTACAATTTATTTCAAAGATGCTATTGCCTTGGATTTAACTACAGTGGAATTCATTTACCATAATCACAGATAATGTTGTTAACGACCTATTGTTATCAAATGTAGTGGGTCCCAAACTTAAGATTATCAGCTGATTATTGTTATCGACAAGACATCGTCCCCAAACTATCAGTCTGCTGCCTCCACCGTATTTGTTAACTGGATATAGTTGTATAAATAAAACTAAGCAAAAACATTGGTTTACCAAATAAGAAAAGAACAATACAAGCTATAGAGTATATATTGCCTGAAAAGTATTAGCAGATGAGATTTTAAAACTTTGCATAACTCCTTTATTATTTGCACCTTCAAAAGTTATGTATGCACACATACACACACGTGTGTTTTGGGTGCAAAAATGCTAAGTAGTCATTGTGCATCAATTTTAAAATGTGTAGTCTGTTAGACTTGCATATCCAAAGAAAACCTTTATAATCGAAAGGTTTCAGTGATTCTCAACCATTTTTTGCCAATGGACCCCTTTGAATCGTATCTTATTCTACTGGATCCCAACAGACTTTCGATGTTTTAAAAAGCCACGTATTTTTATAATTAAATATTAGGAACTGTATTTAAAAAATTGTTCAAATATTTTGTGCATTGTAAAGATATTACCGATTTACTGCACATAAATTTTAATAGCAAAATCTTATGTGGACCCCAGTTGAGGACCCCTGCTTTAGATTTAAGAAAACAATGTTTTACAAACAATTAGATAGATAGATGAGTGTGTTTCAAGACAAACGTTCATAATCTGGAAAGCCAGTTTGCTAAAGTGAAATTAAGAAACATAA